>NW_026705640.1:300000-549538 GCF_029867415.1 Vicia villosa | reverse complement strand
TGTGATACAGTCCGTGTGAGTTACTGTGCGTTATTTCTACTCTACTATTTTACTACTCTCTTTCAAGTTTCAAGAATCCTAGGTGTTTGTAATAAGTAATAACTACGGATGCCAAGGTCAATATTGAAACTTAAAAAGTGTGGTGAAACTGTAAAAAATGAACCACCTCTAGTGGATAAGCACAAGCCGTCATGCTATTGGTATTTGGTTGGCTTTAACACGTTAGTTGCTTTCAAAATTTGTCAAGTTGGGTATGAGAAGACATTAATCTATAGTCTCTAAAGTATCACTCTAACTTCAATTTAGTCTCTTAAAAATAAGTGTTTCAATTTAGTCTCTTAATAATAAGTGTTGTCTCTTAATAATAAGTGTTGAAGGAGAAAGTAAAACCAACAGTTGAATCCTCATTTCTCCGGAGTATGCATGATGACACCCTCAGTCACTTCTCTTCCGTCGATATCTAATTGATCGGTCATTCACATAAGACGTCAAATTACATGAGAGTTGTTTTAAGTTTTAACCGTTTATATTATACAAAGACCATTTTGTGTTATTTTAAGTATTCAATTCATTTCTACTCTCATATTATTTTTCACTCGGTAACTAATAACCTATTTGCTGCACCAAGACTTCATTTTACCATTTCACCACTTCAATACACATTTATAGTTTCGTAATGAATCATCTGTGCCGTTGGTGGAAAAAAACTCTTGATTCCCACAGTTTTTCCATGAAAACCACCGCCTCTTGACCAAAGACACATCTCACTGATCTTATTCTCGTAGATCACCAACTTGCTTCTCAAAGAGCGACCACTACGTGCGAAGTGACATTGTGTGACAACCAAGTCATACCATAGTCGACTATAGTAGATTCAACCTCACCACATGGAGTAGTTCCGAGGTCACCACGTTGTAACCAAAGCAAAATGCTTCGTACTCATTCACACTCACCACATGAAGTAGTTCCGAGGGAGAAGTGACTGTCATATTTCACTAGAGGTTCGCCAACCCCATAACTCGCTAGAACACTACTCTCGAGAAAAAGGTACGACATAGATGCCCTCATCTCTGAGAAAAAGAGGAACCCACTCTCTACATGCATTCTTGACAGCAAGAATCATGGTCCATTGAGAAACCCCCAAATCTAGAAAGTTACGACGACACTAGAGGAATAGACGTACATGTTGAACATGTTATTCAACAAGCTGGATTATTACCATGTTTGGAGAACCATGAAGTGTAAGCTACACGTGTTAACTGTAACATCCTTTTAAACCCCACGTTTAATTTACGAGTAAATTAATTAAAACAAGTCACATAAGGGTGTCACACTTCATAAAAACAACATAAATATCCCGCTCTGTAACACGGGTTACACAATTTAAGATTCAACTTCTCAAACAATACACATTCATGATGCTTATGCGACATCAATGCTAATTTAAAAACGTTGTAGCGGAATCATCATCATTTAATCTTTATTATAAAATAAAACACACCTTGATTCTTAAAACATTTGACTAAAAAAAATAAACATAGCTCCACAAATTGTGTCCAAAATAAACAACATTGTTGTTTAAGAAATTCAAAAGTCAACCTCAACCCGATGATACATGATCAAAACATAAACCACTAAATAAAACAATAACAAAGAAAATGTCTTCGCAACTAGCTTTCACTTACTTCCACAAAAGCTACTCCTGAGTATCTGCACGTTACTCACATAAAGGTATCATTCAAACAGAAAGATGAGTATTCATAATTAATTATAAAAGATATAAGAAATAATAGATTTACAATAGTTATAAGCTACGAGTCAACTGTAAGAACAATAATGGTTCTGCACCTGACCTTAAGTTTTAATGATAACTTTACATGTTATCTTAAGGAATAATTATATACACTAACGATTTTCTTTCTAGTGTGTGGCTTTTTCCTTACATGTTTTGACTCTGGTAATAAGGCGTGTGACGTTATCAGGTTCTGAACTCAACACTCTAAAAGAATACTACTGTTGTGTTACAATGGAAGTCAAGATTATGGAATGCTACTTATGCGACGGTCCCAAGGAACGTTAGTACAAAGAGCTTCTGATCATGACTTTGTAAAGGAAACTTTTAGGCCTTCTAAAGCTTTGCTTTTGTGTCCCATGTTCTAAAGATGATAAAGACGAAGTTCTTCTAAACGAGTTCTGAAGATCTGAAGACATCGCTTCTGAAGACTCTAAAGACAAAGATTCTGCTGGACAAGCTCTAAAGACTCAAAGACTTAGATTTGAAGATTCAAGTTCTGATAATCTACAACATGCTTCAATCAACATACAATCATAAGCCTTTAAAGACTTAGAAGATCAAGGACGACTTACGTGTGATGGTGACCATAAAACTACTAACATAAACTGTGACCTCTACTCTTATAGGGTGGCGTAAGGACAATCCACCATGATCGTTGGGGACTTTACAGATGTACTTTGCATTTCTTATTCTACTCTCCAACGGATCTATCCTTCTCTATAAAAGAAACCATTAGAAGAATTTAAAATCAACGAATCAGTTCTACAAAACTACACCAAAGCGCTGCACAAACTCTGTTAGAGAAATCTTTGTATAGTTTTATATTTTAAGCAAGGAGTTTTTGTTCATATCTTGCTTGTCAACACTTTTGTGTTGTTGTACTTAAACATTATGTAATCTTCTTATTAGAAGCATCTTGTAATACACACTTGTAATACACACTTGTAATCAACTTGTTTGATTATTTTCTTGGGGGACTAGGTGCTAGTCAGAAACCCTAGGAAGATTGTGGCTGCGTTCATAGCGGTTTCATGATAAGGATCAGCTGAACTTGTTGGAATTGTCAGCAAGGCTGATCGAAAGCTTATTATGGTTATTTTCTTGAGAAGGCTAGGTGCTAGTCAGGAGTCTCAAGAAGGCATTGGCTGCGGTCAGTGTAGTTGTCTGTAGTCATTTTGGTTATAGTAGATTAAGTCCTTATTGAGAAGGCAAAATCACCTTGGCGGGTGGACTGGAGTAACTTTGTTAACAGTGAACTAAGATAAAAATAATTGTGTTCATATAATTTTATTCAGTTGTTAACCTTGTTTTTGAGTTGTGAAAAAGATTATATTTGGTGCAATCCAATTCAAACCCCCCTTCTTGTGTTTCTCGCACCTTCAATAGACACCATAGCTTCGTTTCTGGTTGATACAATTAACCGTTTCAGATTAAGATCCAGACACTCTTCAGAAACACTATGGCTAATCCACCACCACCATCTGCACCAATTATCAATGAAAAATAACACTACAATGCCAAACCTTGTTGATGGCTACATACATCCTGCCAGTGTTAGAGGGTACAAAGGTCGAAAGAAGAAGAATGAACGACCAATAGAAGAAGGAGTATAAGAACCATCACAAAGCTAGAACCATCTTGCTTATGCGATTTCTTATACTGAGTATTAGAAGATAACAAATAGAAACTCTGCTAAGTCTATATTTGATTCTCTGACAATGGCTCATGAAGGCAACACTCAAGTAAAAGAAACCAAGGCTCTTGCCTTAATTAAAAAATATGAAACCTTCAAGATGGAAGAAGTTGAATCTATTGAAAAAATATAATGAAATTGAAGGAGGCCATGTTCATTCAAGATATCAAATCCCCAATCTGGCTAACTAATATCGTGATGGTAAAGAAGGCCTCCGAAAAAATGTTGAATGCTCATGCATTTCACTAACCTGAACAAAGCTTGTCCCACAGATCCATATCCACTACCAAGCATTGATAGGGTAATTGATGGCAGATCGAGGTTCTGAGTACTAATTTTTATGATCGCACACTTAGGTTACAATCAGATAAGAATGAACCTAATGACAAAGTGAAAGACAACATTCATAACCAATCACAACAATTTCTAATATGAGGTCAAGTCGTTAGGATTGAAAAACGTTGGGACAACATACCAGAGTCCAGAATGTACAATAGTACAAATGTATTGACTAAAATAAAAATAATTCAATGAATAAAAAGCTCAAGAACAAACCTAGAAAAAAAAGGAAAAAACTTGAATAAAAGAGAAAAAATTGAAAAAAGAAAGAAAGAAGAAGAACAAGATTTAACATATAAATATATTCTTTTATTAACAATATATAATTGAATTCAATGAATATTTGTTCATTATAAAAATATGTTAATAAATAAATTAAATTATATTTATGATTAGTTGATTGTGTTTAATTAAAAAAAAATTCTTATATAAATTATTGATTTATTTTTCGTTATTCACTACTATTGAAATTCAAATTCAAAATCAATTACCCATTGGATACTTCTAGTATTTTTCACGCCTAAATATTTTTCATAGTTTAAATCAATGAACTATATAGCTAAATTTCTATTAAATAATCATTATGTATATGTTCCCTGCCAAACTAATGTTGATTATAAAAGTATCTGAATGGAGAAAAAGGAAGTAGCTACTATCCAGTATAAATACATGAAACGAGTCTTGTAGGAGAAGGTGATGTTAACCTTGTTATCCATAGGATGCTTATGGAAAAGCTATGGGATATGTATGATGACACCATTTCTAACACCCTACACCGTAATAGTATATATACATGATACCAATTTTGTTTTTTAATAATTTATCATGCTTTGGTTTTTGTGCAAGTGTATTTTGCTTTGCAATTTTATATGGTGTAAGATATCAGGTGTATAAAAAGAGTGTAAAAATAGCACATCTCTTGTTGTAAACACTCGCCTTGTGTATTTTCTTTAGGGGATATTGTAGCGGGGAAAATCTGATATCGAAGCCATGAAATTGACTCGAATCAATATTTCGTTTGAAATCGCCACTGCGCTTTATTTTTTCAAAGGAAAAGGGAAAAGAACGTAAAACCCAAAGTTTTGTTTTTAAAACAAGAAAGAGATCTCAGGTACGGGTGTTGATTATATGAGGGGAAGGTTTTAAACACCTCTCATATCTGTGGTATTCCACAGGAACCTTTTTGAAAATCTGTGTGTGTGTGTGCTAAAAAAGGGTTTGTTTTATTTTTAAAATAAGCTCGGCAAAGCGTTTAGCTTTGGGCCTACATACCTCCTCGGTGCAATGGAGAAGTCAGAGCTAATGTAGTTCCGCTTAAAGGGAAAAAATGTTTAAAAACGAATAAACACTTTATCGTCGTCGGAGAGAAATACTCAGCCGTGGATTTTGAGCATGAGAACAAACGAGTTCTTTGCATCGCAAATGAAAGAAGGGCTCCAACTCGGATAAAATCGACGAGTATGCCACTAGCTCTCTCACGCGGAAAAGATCTCATTATATCAATCAATTTCAAAATCGTGGGGTATAACCACTCGTTTCGACAATTAACGGTGTCTAAACTTTTGAAGAAAAGCCACTAAGGGCGAAAGATATTTTTTGAGAAAAAGTTTTGAAAAGGTTGCAAACATAATAATATTTTGAAAAAGGGAGAAGATTTTGAAAATTTAAGAAGTGGGAGGAGATGAAGAGGCTATCCTATTGCGTAAAATAAAAGCTAAGGAAAAGAACGGTCTAACCGAAATAAGAAGCCAACACTTGACATTAAGAGTCAAGGTAGATTTCCCATCCTTTGGAATTATCAATACCAACACATTAACACTTGGGGGATCCAGATGAACTTATTGTCTTAGCACCACTTTTCATTAAGCACATTAAGATTCTGACGAAAATCGGGCAGAGTAACGGCTATTTTCGGGTAAAATCCTTATCTCAATGCCCATCAAGGGCTTTCAAGGAAATACCTGCACATACAAACAGACAACAATCCAATGCCAGACAGACAGAATAACAGCAGAGTAATAACAGAATAAGAGTCCAGAGGCACTAGGTCCATAAGTCCGAATCTCCAAAATGCTAGGGATAGTAACCAATAGTCCAAAGAGAGCCTTATGTGTTTTTTAGATTTTGGTTGTTTATTAGTGTTTTAGCCTAAAAGTAAAGTATGGTCCAAGTGGACAAAAGGAAAATAGCGGAAGCATAAACATATGTCCAAGTGGACAAAGAGAAAATAGCGGAATTATAAACGTCCAAATGGACAAAGAAAAAATGGCGGAATGTAAATATGATGAAATGATAAAATAAAGCGATAAAGCGAGAAATATAAAGAGCGGTATAATAAATGGCGGAAATTAAAGTTAGTTGTTAGATGTTAAAGATAACCATCTTGAAACTTGTCAAGTATGTTATCAAAGTTAGTAATGAAGATCGATGGTGAGTGAATGATGTACTCGGATTTAAGGTCAATGGAAACTTATCAGAAGCTTGATAAAATCATAGCGACTACACGATAAATTTCCATAAGTCATAAATCAACCGCATACAATTCTCTTCTATATTTGATCTTTTATCGAGTCGGGACAAATGTAGGAGAACTCTCCATGTATCAAGATCATCAATCAAAAGAAATAAGAAGGAGAAGAAGAAATGATCTAGCCTTTATCAAGAATCCATAGAATTCTCAAGATATCAAGACTTTCATCGATCAAGAGAAAATAAGATGAAAAAAGATAAGAATGAAAACAAATTGATCTAGTCTTTATCAAGAATCCATAGAATTCTCAAGATATTAAGACTTTCATCGATCAAAAGGAAATAAGATGAAAAGATAAGAATGAAAACAAATTGATCTAGTCTTCATCAAAAATCCATAGAATCCTCAAGATGTCAAGACTTTCATCGATCAAAAGAAAGATAAGATGAAAATAAGAATGAAAACACAAAAGATAATCAAATCACACTATCATTAATATCATTCATCCATTTTGGTGGATTAGGTCATTTCAAACCTATCAACACCCTAGATCCAATGATATTAATGAAGTGTAGGAAGAAGGAAGCCAAAACAAGCACAAAAAAGGCAAAAAACCACATTCTGCCTGCTGGAAATCGATTTCATGCAGGGGGAAATCGATTTCCATAGTGCAGTTTTCAAAAAAAACAAGTTACGTTCAGCAGGAAATCGATTTCAGCCTTAAGGAAATCGATTTCCTCAGTGTAAATTTCAGCAAAAACAGCATTTAAAGGCATGAAACTTGATTTGAACAAATATACAAACACCTTATGATCACACATCAACTTGAGCACGAAATTTCCATCACAAAACCAGCAAATATCATCAATATAGCATCA
The DNA here is from genome assembly GCF_029867415.1 of Vicia villosa. Taxonomy (NCBI): domain Eukaryota; kingdom Viridiplantae; phylum Streptophyta; class Magnoliopsida; order Fabales; family Fabaceae; genus Vicia; species Vicia villosa. Next base: position 542,363 of record NW_026705640.1, on the reverse strand, counting down.
AAGATGCATTGAACACAAGCAATAAAGATCTACATCATGGATCTAGCAAATTACCACTTCTTGAACAAAGATTTTGGAGTAGCTTCAAGAGCAAGCACAAGGTGTGTAGATCCTTCAAATTTGGAGATGATCAAACAAAGAAAAGAGTGAAATGTAGGAGGCTTAGTTCAAAATTAGCAAGATTCAATGTGAATCTCACTAATCTTATGAAAATGAACTTTGGGTGAGGGTTTTGGAAAGGGTGAGAAATGAATTTGCAAGCAATTTTTTGGCTCTCCAAGCTTGAGAAATGAGAGAGTAGTGGGCTCTATTTATAGGATGAGAGCAAAAGTAGTGGTAGTTTGGTCTTTTTGCATTTGGTAATTAGCTTGTGTTTAATTGGCGATTAAAGTGGCAATTAAATGGTAAAAAGTGGTAAAATGGGGTTTAAGTGGGTTTAATGAAAAGAATTATTTTGATGAGGTGGAAAATTGGTACAATGATCAAATAAAAAGGTGCCAAAATGATGTCAAGCTTCCTTCCTTATATTTTTTTGAATTTCGCCCCAAGGAAATCGATTTCCCCAAGAGTGAAATCGATTTCACTCTGTTCCAGAAGAGAATTTGGCGCAAAATACACTAGGGAAATCGATTTACCCAGGAGGGAAATCGATTTCATGCTGTCCAGAATGTGATTTTGTTGAAGATTGCTGCAGGGAAATCGATTTACCCAGTAGGGAAATCGATTTCATCAGTCAAAAGTTTGAGAAATGCCTTGTTTATTGCATGTCTTGGTTTGGTACCTACAAAACAAAAGCCTACAAAGAAACAAAGCAATGTTTTTGGTATTTGGGTTAGTATAATATGCATACAAGATAAACAATCATTGGTGCTTGATGGTCCCTCTTATTGATGAGGTGAGTGCAACACCATAAACAAAACTTCCAAGTGAAGCTCTTGATTAGTGATTGGGATATGAATGATATAGGATCTTAGGGTCAAAAATTGGGGTATGACAGATGCCCCTATTTAAGTTTCTTCGATTTGGAGATACGATGATTGGAAATCTTCGTTTTGACAAAATCGAAGAGACTTAAATATATAAAACACAATTTTTGATCCTAAGATGCAATGCAATGTTTAATGAATGCCTATGATGATAATAAAGCATGACAACACTGGGGAGTAAAAGGTACTCCACTGGGGAAAATAAATGTCTTGCTGGCAAATCTCCGCTGGGGAAGGCAAGACTTTGTTGGAGAGATGAAACTTTGGTAGGGAAAGAAATTTCTCTGGGGAAAACACTTCGCGTCAGAGAGGTTATAGAATCCTCTTTCACTGGGGATGAGAAAAGGGGAACATCCTCTTTCACTGGGGATGAGAAAGTATGCATCCTGAATCAGAATGCCAATCTTCCGTTATGAGAAATCACACCATCGTACCACTGATGATATGAAAAGAGATAATTCATCGATGTACCACTGACGATGAAAGAGATGTACCGCCGTACCACTGACGATAACACATACCAACGTTCCACTGAAGGCATGAAGAGGTATACCACCGTACCACTGATGATATAAAAGGGATAAATCATCGACGTACCACTGACGATGAAAGGGATGTACCGCCGTACCACTGACGATAACACATACCAACGTTCTACTGAAGGCATGAAAGAGATATACCACCGTACCACTGATGATATAAAAGGGATAAATCATCGACGTACCACTGACGATGAAAGCGATGTACCGCCGTACCACTGACAATAACACATACCAACGTTCTACTGAAGGCATGAAAGAGATATACCACCGTACCACTGATGATATAAAAGGGATAGATCATTGACGTACCACTGACGATGAAAGAGATGTACCGCCGTACCACTGACGATAACACATACCAACGTTCTACTGAAGGCATGAAAGAGATATACCACCGTACCATTGATGATATAAAAGGGATAAATCATCGACGTACCACTGACGATGAAAGAGATGTACCGCCGTACCATTGACGATAACACATACCAACGTTCCACTGAAGGCATGAAGAGGTATACCACCGTACCACTGATGATATAAAAGGAGATGTACCGCCGTACCACTGACGATAACACATACCAACGTTACACTGAAGGCATGAAGAGGTATACCACCGTACCACTGATGATATAAAAGGAGATGTACCGCCGTACCACTGATGATGAAAGAGATGTACCGCCGTACCACTGACGATAACACATACCAACGTTCCACTGAAGGCATGAAGAGCTGCCCCTTTATACCAATGATGGTGAAGAGCAATCAATAATACTTTTTCAATGATTTGAGGATGCATACATAAATGCCTAGTCTCAATATTCATCATCCAGTGACAAAAATTCAATCCATGACCAAAATGGAAAGAAGCTGCCAAAAAGACTGGACCATGTGAGGGAGAAACTCACTGGTCTTCTGTTCGTAGTCATCTGAACAGAAAAACTGAAACATATTATCCACCTAGAAACAAATTCAGTGGGGATTTTCAAGGAAAGTGAGTTTTTTTTTCTACTTAAGACACTCTAAATGAAAGAGCAATCTGTTTGACAGTAAACTTCATGATAGCTGTTATACCCCAAAATTTGCCCACATCTTTTTTCAAGAAAACTCCAATCTGAAAATTAAGAGTTTCATATAATCATGGATTTTTATTTCAAATATCCTAGCATATGAAGTACTTAAATTTCAGAAACTTTTCTTATACAGTAGCTTGGCTTACAGTGGAATTTATTCTTACGCAAACGCCAAATACTGTTCTTTACTTCACAAATACTATTTATTTATTTTACAGATAAATAGTACTAACACAGTTCATGCAGGGTTAAATTTTTTTTTTTGCAGGCGCAAAAGCAGGAAACTCACACTGTACTGGTAACAATTGTTTTTGGTTTCCCACTAACTTTTGTACTATATTCCATTATTTTCAAAATCTTTTCAAATCTCTTCTTTCCAATTCAAATCTCAACTTTATTCTACACATCTCTCTTTTCCCAACGATATCATACACTTTCTTTCAAATCTCACTTCCACTCAAAATTTCCATTTGTACGGAATCACATCATTCCCCAACGTCTCTATCATCTTTCCATTCTATAAATACCTCTCATTTTCTTTCATAAAATCTCACATCAAATTCCAACTCATCTTTCAAATTCCCATCTCATATCTATTTTCTCTTCTTCCCTAGCAAGAATGGCAAAATGGATAGAGACACTGTTTCTTACAGTCATCACCATTGCTACGGTGATCATGACTTTCTTCTGCCTGCACAGTCCTGAGGAGTGTGGACCTGCAATGGTTATGCTCCCAATCATCTACATGTTATTGATCATAGCATGGTTCATCAACCGTCATTTTTAAAGTTTGACGTGTTTCTTATTTTCTTAAACGTACCGTCTACTCGTCGTACTGTTCAATAGTATGTAATATTTATGCTGTCAGTATTAAATATTGTACTATTTGTCATAATATTGCTTAATTACTAAGATAATATTTTGTGTGTTTCTGCCAGTCAAATATTTCTATTTCTGTGCATTTAACAATCTTCAGGTTATTATCGGTAATTTTGCCCGCATACCGTAAATATCAGTTATTTATTATGTTTCTGTTTTCTAACAAGTCATGTAAATAAATTTTCATGCTTCACACCAAACAAAAACAAAAATAACAACAAAAAAGAAAATTAACTTTGACAGTTGATTTTTCACTTTAACTGCTGCTTCAGTACACGAACAGTCGGTTGACAGACAAACTGCAGACAGTACAATTCTCAGTGATTTGTACAATCAATCAAATCAATCATTCACAATTCAAATTTCCAAGATTTTTGTGTTAGAAGTCTTCTGAATATCACATGATTAGCAGAAACTCAACACTGCACAAAAATCAGGTACGCTTAACTGCCTCCTATACAGACAGTCCCTAATCAGGGTTTTTCTTGTTTTAACAGGAGCAACAAGTTTTGGGAGCTCAAATGGATTTCATATACATCCATACATCTCAAAGTACCATCATACAAATTTTCAAACTTCAATTCACTCAGACGCACCGTCAGCAGCTCAAACAGTCAACAGACGACCCGTTTGACCAAAAAAGTCAACTGACAGTCAAAAATGAAATTTTTTGCCAAAGTCCATATTTTGTCAAAGGATTCAACATTTGATCATTGGGTGATCACAATTCATCAAGGAAAGATCAAAAATCAACAAAACCCTAAGATTCAAAATTAGGGTTTTTGCCTGAAAAGTCAACTCAACTTTGACTGATCATAACTCTCTCATCCTTCATCCAAAAAATGTCAACCAAAGCTCATTTTGAAGGAAATTCAATTATCTTTCAAATGCAATTGATCCCATGGTCATTGCATTCACCATTTGAAAAATATGGCCAAAGACATTACAGGTCATTTTCAAAGTCAACAAAAAGACACTTTTTTCAAATGGACACACAAGGAGAACCAAAAATCATTTTGATCTGAGACCAAAGACATTGGTTAGAGGACTCTTTGAGGTTTCCAAAAAGTGCAAGATCTCCTTCATATGACAAAAATTGAAGGATTTACACCTTGTTGAAGTTGGCTAAATTTTGGGAAAATGCATGAAATCAACATTGCTCAAAAATGTTTTTTTTTCCAAAAGATGCCAAGTTTTTATGGTCCAAACATCTTTGCCATGTTACTATGGGCCTCCCACGACCAAGACAAAGCCCACATCTATATTATCCATTTTTGACATAATTTTATCTTATTTTAAGATTAAAATTAAAGGAAAATTGCATGGATAATTGGTGGCTTGATCTCCAAGCATGACTCACCTCCAAAGTATTCAATTTTCTGCAGAAGATTGATGCCCAAGGCAAGAGCATTGAATGTAGTCAAGGCTTGGTCAAAAATTCAAAGTTTTTTATTATTAAAGAACCAAAACTTTCAACAAAGGCAACCAAGTTTCTTGCTTCACTTCCAAGCAGCCTATGGGCTATAAAAGGAGTAGCATACTTCAGCAACAAGGGGAGACACGAAGAGATAGCAAGAGTATAGCAAAGAAACCTCTAAAAATTCTCAAAATTCTCCATACTTTGTAACTTTCGAATTATATATTTCAATCACTATCAATACAAACCAATTGCTCTAATCATCTCCTGGCACTTAATATAGTAAGTTAGAAGCAATAACCATGGCTACATACTCATAGAATACGTATTTCAAAAATAACATATTCATGCATATTATCAACTTGTGATATCTAAACTATAAGCTTATTTAAACACAATCTAATGCCTTTGCCATCCATTTGAGATCATATGGGGTAGATCTAACGTTTAACATGTGAGTTTAAAGCCCTGAATCGTGGGGTGCCATGGTTGAAGCTCAAAGCTTCAACCTCTTCGTGTTCATACTTAACGTGGTCAAATGAGAAAACTAACCTCACCATTGGACTCAGGAGGTCATCTTTAGTAGATCTGGGTCCTTGTGGTTTTTATTTTCATGCGTTTTTGTAGGTTTCAAAAATCCAGAAATTCGAAGGTGAAATCCGCAGGTAAAATTGCAGGTAAGTTCGCAGCTAAATCCGCAGGTAACTTGGAGAAGATGATGAATAGTGTAGTTGAATATTTGACTGCACGCGTGGACGCATCTGGCTTCTCCATTGGCCAGCTTTGGCGCGTGTGGACCCCATCAAGAGTTTGAATTCATTTTGAATTCAGTGCATGCAGTCTTATCATTATGTCATGTTCTCTTCAATCTGGGCCATAGATCTTCATTAAAAATGAATCCAACACACCATAACACACAACCACACCATGCACCTTCATCTGACTTCCACACCAGATTAGTATCCTTTTTAATTTTCTATTTTATTTTATTTTTATTTGCAAAAATAATTAAAAATAGTTAAAAAATCCCAAAAAATTCACAAAAAATATTTTAAACTTCTAAAATAATATATTATTTTATGAAACAAAAATATTTTATTTTTTCAAAATTTCAATATTTTTCATAATTAATTAGTATGTATTTATATATTTGCTTATTAATTATTCTAACCAATCAAAAAATCATAAAAAAAATTGTTCTTTGTGTTAAATATTGTTTATATATCATAAACTAATTTTGTACATATTTAGGATAATTTTCTCTTTAAGCTTTAATTATTGGTGTAATTATTTATATAATTATGTTTTAATTAACTTAAAAAATCCAAAAAAAACAATTTCAAAAATTCCAAAAAAATTAGTTTTGTTCTAAAATCAATTAACAAACATTTTGTACATATTCTAAACTTATTTTCTAAGTTTGATCATTTTTTCATCTTTTCTTTATTTTAAAATTAATTAATAATGCATTAATTATATTTAAAATAAATCACAAAAATACAAAAATATGCCTTTTATTTCTTGCAATTTAAAATTCCTAGATAAATGTATAGGATGTCAAATTCATGTAAATAGGCTAGTTTACATTTCCCGCACAATCGATGTAATAGCGTAGATTTACTTTCTGCACTTTACATTTCCGCATTTTAATTTCCAGCACCCATATAAACTGCGTGTATGTCAAAGATAAAACTGAACCGTCAGATCACTAACTTCAAAGATAAATATCTGAATTCAATCACAATCACATTTGCACCTCCTAGGGTAACCCCTTTTCACTCTTTTCAAAATCAAAGTTACATTTCTACTGTTTCGAGTACAAAATCGAACCTTTTGTTCATATCCGACGAATGGATAGATTTTTAAAGGGAACAAGGATAAAGACCTCCTAACTCAGGGTAGACCTCCTAGTTTGCTTACTCAAAAATCAAAACAAACAAAATTCTCATACACTGTTGTTTTTCAAAACAAATTTTCCAAAAGACAATATTTTGTATACATCCAAACACGGATCATTACAAAATTAACGTTCTTTTCAAAACATCTTTCGAAAGATAAACAAGCATTTGTATATATCCGCACAAGGATCATTACAAATTCTATTTGCAAAGGTATTTCAAAAACACAGGTAAAGCATTCCGAATCAATTGAAAAGTAAAGCAAATGAGCTAAGCAAACTAAAGAGCCCATGGATAACCATGGATACAAAGGGTGCTAACACCTTCCCTTTGTATAACCTACCCCCTTACCCAGAATCTCTCAAAGGTCTTTTTTCTGTTTCTTTTATAAACCTTTCCTTCATTGGATAAAATAAAAGGTCGGTGGCGACTCTGTAAACTTTTTCAAAAAGTGACGCGAAAGCGTCCGATCGACAAAAAAGAGTCAGTTCACGTATCCCACCCACGGGAGGGGTATGGCCCGAAAGGACGGTCCACAGAACTGGCGACTCTGCTGGGGACTACAAATTCAAAATGTTTTCAAAAGGGGTTACCTTTAGAGTATAGATCATTTCGATGTTTTCAATTGTTTGATCTGATTGCTTTACTTTTCACAGGTTTGCTTGGGTACTTTGCTTGTGTGAAAGATTCTAACCCGAATCTCGAGATACCTTAAGTATATGACAATAGACCAAGGAAACTGTACGGCATGTACCGATACGGTTGATCTGGTAGTCATCGTTAGTGTGATACTTTGGTTTATACTGATGTCCCTTGAAAGCGATCAAGGAGTATATTAGGCTTCCGAAGTGTCATTAACACTAATTTGTCTTAGAACCTTTTAGTTGAACTTGACTTGTGGCCTATTAAGTGGTTAGCTTTGAAATTGATCGAAGCTAGTTATCCTCGAGGAATATTCTTGATCGGCCGTCCGAGCGCCGTATTGAGATGTTGTCTCCAAGGATCATAGAACCCGAATACTATTCTAGGACAGGTTTTCAACCAACTCAACTTCAGAGGGGAGGGTATCACCTATCAACCTCATGCAAGCCTTTAAACCTAAGGCTATTGTTTGATTTGTTTTTGTGTGCCACATGTTTGCATCATAAACACATCATTTTTCACTACACATTTCAAGGATCAAAGAGTTTACTTTTGTTTTTGCAGGTAATGGCTCCCGCCACCAGAGATTACATCCGAATCAATATCTCAACGGTGCCATCTGAACTCAAAGTCTTGGTAGCAGAATTCCCCAGGAATGCTCAATTCACTGAAAAGCATGGTCACCTACTCCATTTGGTTACCTCAAAGTTTGAAGAAGACATGATACGGGTCCTGTTCCAGTTCTTCGACCCTGAACATCATTGCTTCACATTTCCTGATTACCAGTTGGTACCCACTTTGGAAGAATTCTCTGAATTAATTGGATTACCAATCCGAGATCAATTACCTTTCACTGGTTTAGAAAGAAAACCAAAACCTGAAGTCATTGCTGCTGCTTTACATCTGCAAAAGTCAGAAATCAAATCCAATTGGGAAACAAAGAGTGGAGTTGAGGGTTTGCTTGCCAAATTCTTACTGGAAAAGGCTCGACTACTGCTAGAAAACAAAAGTTATCCAGCTTTTGAAGAAGTTATGGCTCTTTTGATCTATGGGTTGGTTTTGTTCCCTAATTCCGACCAGTTCATAAGTGTACACATCATCAACCTTTTCCTAATTCGCAACCCGGTACCAACATTGCTGGGAGACATCCTACACTCTCTACACACTCGTACCACGAAGAAGCGAGGAACTCTCATGTGCTGTATACCACTACTGGCTAGGTGGTTTACATGTCATCTTCCCCGATCAGTACTGAGAAATGAACAAAGAGCACAATGGTCTTACAGAATCATGTCTTTATCTCATTCAGATATCCGATGGAACAACTTCTTTCAAAGAGACATTACTATCATTGATCATTGTGGAGAATACCCTAACGTGCCACTACTCGGCATTAAAGGAGGTATCACTTACAATCCCTCTCTAGCTCTACGCCAATTCGGATATGCAAGAAACAACGGTCCTCATGACATGATTATCCGTGGCATTGTGTTTGACTACGAGAATGACTCTCACAGACACCGACGAAGATTCATACAGGCTTGGGACAGTGTCTATAGAATAGAAAGCAAAACTCTGGGGCAATGGAATTCTATTCCTATGGAACTTTACCTCAGATGGGTGCGTACTCATGCTCAAAAACTCATAATGCCCTATCCCGCTGTTCTACCTGTGACTATCGAATCAGAAGTCGAAGGTTACGAACCTCAAGTTATTCTACACCCGGATATGCCAACTGACTTGGAAGAGTTGCAAAAATCCTGGGTTCAACTCAAAGAGGAAAGAGACACCTTTAAAGAACACTGTCAGGACTATGAGAGAAGGCTATTCGAGCTCACCAGACAGCTTCAAGAAGAACAAAGAATCAACGCATTCCTGGGGACAAAGAAAAAGCGCCCACGGGAGACCTGAAAGATCATTTATTTTATTTTCTGTCTTGTAAGCCCAAATGAGGCAAAGAAAAAAGAATAAATTGATTAACTAACGTTTGTTGCTTCTTTAACAAATCTAGACTCTATGATCCTTGAAAACATTGCACACATGCATTCACATGCATTGCATACACATTGCATTTCATACATTGCATTTCATACATTGCATTCATATACATTGCATACACATTGCATACATGGCATCCAGTCATACACATTTCATAACAGGTTCTCATGACGGGTTTCTCATCTCTTCGCTGTTTATTTCAGTCAGAAGAGATGGAATCTGAGGCAAGCATCAAGAATCTCGAAGTACAGAATGCCCAAGTTCAAGTGGCAATTCTGGAACTGGCAAAGGGGCAACAAGAGCTGAAAGCCCTGATACTCAAGAAGAAGAAGAAGCCCAAAGAATCTGCAGGCTTGAGTCACCTGAGAAGGAAGATCAAGATCCCTGTCAAAAAGATCAAAAAGCCACCAATCCCTGAAATAGTCGGTGATGGTGAACAAGAAGATAATCAAAGCAACCAGGGTTCTGCTAAACCCTCTCTCTCTTCAAATGAAGAAGAAGATCATTCTGGAGACGAACAGGATGATGACAAATACCAACAGTTGGAGGATCGTATGAAAGCTATGGAAATACAAAAAATACCTGGCTTAGATTTCAATGATCTGGGACTCGTGTCGGATGTTGTCATCCCTCCAAAATTCAAAGTTCCAACCTTTGCAAAGTATGATGGAGTTTCTTGTCCAAAACTACATTTGAGATCTTATGTGAGGAAGATACAACCTCATACAACAGATAACAAATTGTGGATTCACTTTTTCCAAGAAAGTCTGTCAGGTACACAACTCGAATGGTACTACCAGCTAGAAAATACCAAGGTTCATACTTGGGAAGAATTAGCTGCTGCTTTTTACAAACAGTACCAATACAATGCTGATCTTACACCCACTCGTACTCAATTGCGAGGCATGTCTATGGGACCAAAAGAAAGTTTCAAAGAGTATGCACAAAAGTGGAGAGATATGGCTGGAAGGGTTCAACCACCCTTATCTGATCGCGAACTAGTCGACATGTTCATGGGCACTTTAACTGGCCCATTCTATAGCCATCTGCTGGGAAGTTCATCATCAGGTTTCACTGACCTAATACTGACCGGAGAACGTGTCGAAAGTGGCATTCGAAATGGAAAAATTCAAGTAGGATCCTCCTCTGGTACTACAAAAAGGCCCATCAGAAATGAGGTCAATACAGCGCAAATTCAGACAAGTCACAAAAGTGATCAGCATCAATCTGTAGGGGCAGTTATGATCTCCGCATCTGCACCTCAAAAAGATCAACAGCCAAAATATACGCATCGACCAGATGCACCAAGAAGAACTTTCACCAAAATCAACATGCCAATCTCTCAGGCATTGCAGCACTTGCTTAAAGCGGATCTGATCACATTAAGGGGTCCTCCGAAGAATGTCAATACTTCTTCTCTGAATTATCGCCCTGATGCAACATGTGCCTATCATTCAAACTGTCCAGGACATGACGCAGATCACTGCTGGGCCCTGAAAAACAAAATCCAAGACATGATAGATGCTGGGGAAATTGAATTCGATCCTCCAGAAACTCCAAATGTCATCACAGCACCTATGCCAAAGCATGACAAAACTGTTAATGCTATCATAGACACAGTTTACATTTATGATGTGAACGAAGTATCAATTCCACTCCTCGAAGTCAAAAGAAAGTTCATCCAAGCTGGTTACTTTCCAGGTTGTGATCCCGACTGCTTTTATTGCTCACGCCAACCCAATGGTTGTGAAAATCTAAAGATGGGAATTCAAAAATACATGGATCGCCGTATCATTATGTTTGAGAGGCTCCCTTCTATGGACATGTTGGGCAAAGTCTTTGCCAACGGGATAAGAATGGAAGACGTCTCAGTGATCTCCAGCTTACCATTCAAAATCTCTACCAAGGCTCCATTCAAACTTTCTGCTACACTCAAAGTGGCATCAGTAGTCATTGCTAGACCAACTCCATTTCCATACTCCTCAGACAAAGCTGTCCCATGGGGATATGACACTAATGTTTACATTCATGGAGTTAAGCAGGATCCCTCGACTAAAGAGGACGCAACACTAACTACTTCAGCTGTAAGTAACATTGCAGGCACTAGCAAGATCACGAGAAGTGGAAGAATCTTTTCACCAGAAATTTCTCCAAATATTGCTGCTAGTCCAATCCAGGTTCCAATTCCTATTTCAGATATCAACACTCGAGGCAAAGAGCCACTGATCGAACCAGTTCAAAATCCGGTAGAGATCACTGCTGAGGATCCATCAAAGCAAGAGATGGACGAAATATTGAAAATCATCTGCAAAAGTGATTACAATATTGTCGAACAACTGGGGCATACTGCTTCAAAAATCTCAATGTTATCTCTGCTAAAATATTCAGAAGCTCATGCTAAAGCTCTAATGAAGTTCCTTCAAGCTGCGCATGTGCCTCAAGAAATCCCAATCGACCAATTTGAGAATTGTGTCGCCAGTCTTACAGTGCCCAATGGTCTTGGTTTCTCTGATGTGGATCTAACTCCTGCTGGAAGAAATCACAACAAGGCCCTGCACATCTCTATCGAATGCAACGGCACCACTCTGTCTCATGTGCTAATAGACAATGGTTCCTCTCTAAACGTGTTACCAAAGGTAATACTGGAAAAACTTGACTTCAAAGGAGTTGTGCTACAACCAAGTGATGTGGTTGTAAGAGCTTTCGATGGGTCAACAAGAACGGTGTACGGAGAAGTTAAGCTCCCAATCAGAGTGGGCTCTCAAACTTTCGATGTTATCTTTTCCGTAATAGACGTTCTTCCAACATACTCCTGTTTACTAGGACGCCCTTGGATACATGGGGCAAACGCTGTAACTTCTACCCTGCATCAGAAGTTAAAATACCCAGTAAAAGGAAAGGTTGTCACAGTCTATGGCGAAGAAGAATATATGGTCAGTCACTTGAGCAACGACAAGTATGTTGAGATGGAGGGCGAATCCATCGAAACTCCGTATCAAGCTTTTGAGGTTGTATCTCCAGATATCTCTACCACCAAGCATATTCCTGCTACTCCAGCTACAACTATGGCTTCTCTCAAAGATGCCAAAGCCATGATTGAACAGGGTGATCGCACAGTATGGGGACAACTCCCTGATATACCCTACAAGTCCGACAAGCTAGGTCTGGGCTATAATGGTGAAAATCAAAAGAATGATCAAAATCCTCGCTCTGAAGGGTTAATATCACACTTCGCCAGCCAAGAAGTAAACGCCATTGATGATGAAGGGACATACTTGAACCACATCATTCAGCCATATCCAGACGAAATTCCACCCATTACCATGGGAATGTGGGATGCTGTGGGAGGACCAAATGACGGTTACAACTACCAGTATATCACACCTCAGAATTCTTACATTGCTCTGGAAGATCTTACTCCAACAGAAGAGGGTAATCAAAATGACGGAAGTATCACAAGTCCCGTCACTCAGCAATATCAAAATCCACCCAAAGAAGTATGGGACACGCTAGGAGAACCCAGCGGCAAATACGACTATATGGTGAAATATTCCGCTCCTCCGAGCTTTTCAACTCCCATCAAAGACATTGTCCCGACTGGATGGGACGAACAGTACGACGACAACTTCGCTCTTGAAGAAGCCAGGAAGATGCCAAACAACGAAGGTTATTTTCTGTCACAGTACACTCCTTATCAGGATGCACAAGTCTCTATTCAAAACATCATTCCTACTGCATGGGACGGCCTTATCGAGCATCTCGCTCAGCCAATAGAGGGACCTCCACCTGGATTCTCATATCCAACAAATCATCCAACTTATCCTGAGGAATTACCTACGCATTTTCCCACTAGCGGAATCAATGCTACGGAAGACGAAAAGAACAACTGCAACTGGAACAGCTGGGTGCTCCCTGCTAACAACGGTGGATTGAACAACTGGAAAGCAGAGGATGTGATCTCCTTTGATCAGGAGTAAATGCCATTTCCTGTTTTCTTTGTGTATATTGTGCAAAGATAAAAGTGGTTCCTGAACAGTCGAACCATGAGCTTGAAAGCCGTGTGCCTTAGCACAACGGTCCTTCTATAAAAAGGGTTTGTCATATCATGATTATGTGCATTCAATAAAATCATGGGATGCTTGCATGTTCAAAATTTTGTGATCCTTTTTCTTTCTTTATTCGCTTTCAAATAGCTATGTTTTTCTCTTCATACACACTCACATATCTACCATGCAGATTCACATACACGCTGGATCCAGTCAATAACGACTCTGCTATTGCCCGTCATGACTTTGAAAATCCGATCTACCAAACTGAGGACGAAAGTGAGGAAGATTGTGAAGTGCCAAGAGAAATTGCAAGACTTCTAGAACAAGAAGAAAAAGCCATACAGCCTCATGAGGAGCCGATTGAGGTCATCAACTTGGGCAGTGACGAAGAAAAGAAAGAGGTCAGAATTGGGGCTGACTTAGAAAACAGTGTCAAGCAAAGACTGATTCAATTGTTGCAAGACTACGCCGAGATATTCGCCTGGTCTTATCAAGATATGCCTGGCCTTGACACGGACATTGTAGTTCATCGCCTGCCAATCAAAGAAGGAAGCACTCCGGTCAAGCAGAGACTGCGAAGGAGTAAGCCTGATATGTCAAAAAAGATCAAAGACGAGGTTGAAAAACAATTCAATGCCGGATTCCTAAAAGTTGTAAGTTATCCTCCTTGGATAGCTAACATCGTGCCTGTACCCAAAAAAGACGGGAAAGTCAGAATGTGTGTAGACTACAGAGATCTGAACCGGGCAAGCCCTAAAGATGATTTCCCTTTACCGCACATCGATGTACTAGTTGACAATACCGCACAATGCAAGGTATTCTCCTTTATGGACGGATTCTCAGGGTACAATCAAATCAAGATGGCACCCGAAGACATGGAAAAAACAACCTTCACAACTCCCTGGGGAACCTTTTGTTACAAAGTAATGCCCTTTGGTCTAAAAAATGCTGGAGCTACCTACCAACGAGCAATGGTAACACTATTTCATGATATGATTCATCAGGAAATAGAGGTGTATGTCGATGACATGATCGCAAAATCCAACACCGAAGAAGAACATTTGAGTCATTTACACAAGCTGTTTGACAGACTCAAGAAATACAGATTGCGACTGAACCCGAACAAGTGTACCTTTGGAGTAAGATCCGGTAAACTCTTAGGTTTCATCGTCAGCAGTAAAGGTATTGAGGTTGATCCTGCCAAGGTCAAAGCCATTCAAGAAATGCCTATACCCCGTACCGAGAAACAAGTCAGAGGATTCTTGGGACGTCTAAACTACATAGCCAGATTCATTGCCCATATGACTCCTACTTGTGTGCCAATCTTCAAATTACTGAAGAAAGATCAAGTGGAAAGATGGAATGACAAATGCCAGTTAGCCTTTGATAAAATCAAAGAATACCTTCAAAAACCGCCAATCTTGTTACCTCCTGTGGAAGGCAGACCTCTGATAATGTACCTAACTGTGTTAGAAGATTCAATGGGGTGTGTACTCGGACAACATGACGATTCCGGTCGAAAGGAGCACGCAATCTACTATCTTAGCAAAAAGTTTACCGATTGTGAAACAAGATACTCACTACTCGAAAAAACTTGCTGTGCCTTAGCATGGGCGGCTCGCCGACTAAGACAGTATATGCTAAATCACACCACTTTCCTGATCTCCAAGATGGATCCAATCAAATACGTGTTCGAAAAACCTGCTCTCTCTGGAAGGATTGCAAGATGGCAAATGATCCTAACAGAATATGACATTCAATACACTTCGCAAAAAGCAATCAAAGGAAGTGTGGTAGCTGATCATTTAGCTCATCAAGCAGTAGATGATTATCAGGCATTGAACTTTGACTTCCCAGACGAAGACATTATGCTAGTCAATGACTACAAACAACCAGGATCCCGATGGACTATGGTTTTTGACGGAGCTTCTAATGCGCTCGGCAATGGCATCGGAGCTGTGATCATTTCCCCCACAGGAGGTCATACACCCTTCACCGCCAGATTGTGTTTCAATTGCACCAACAATATAGCCGAATACGAAGCATGCATTCTGGGTCTCAAAGCTGCAATTGATCTAAAAATCAAATTCCTTGAAGTCTACGGAGACTCGGCCTTGGTAATCTACCAAGTCAAAGGGGAATGGGACACAAAGCACCCAAATCTAATTCCATACAAAGGACATGTGTTGAGTTTGATTCCTTACTTCGAGGAGATCACTTTCGAACACATCCCACGCGAAGAAAATCAACTAGCTGATGCCTTAGCTACCATGTCATCCATGTTCAAAGTCAATTGGGACGACGAAGCTCCTATGATCACCATTTACAGGCAAGACGAACCAGCCTATTGCAATGAGATCGATACCAAACAAATGGAAGACAAATCATGGTTCCATGAAATACAAAGGTATCTCGAAACCCAGGAGTACCCTGAAGGGGCATCTATTAACGACAGAAAGTTTCTAAGGAGATTTGCCTCCAAATTCTTCCTAAGCAATGGAACTTTGTACAAACGCAACCATGACTCGACTTTACTTCGTTGCGTAAACAAGAAGGAAGCAGAACAAATCATGGAAGACATACACAATGGTACCTTCGGTACTCATTCCAACGGACATACAATGGCTAAAAAGATCTTGAGAGCAGGTTACTACTGGTCTACCATGGAGACAGATTGCCATCATCATTCCAAAACTTGTCACAAATGCCAGATATATGCCGACAAAGTGCATGTACCTCCAGTTCCATTAAACGTTCTGACGGCTCCTTGGCCTTTCGCAATGTGGGGTATTGATATGATTGGAGAAATCAAACCTACTGCTTCCAACGGACATCGCTTTATCCTGGTCGCTATTGACTACTTCACAAAGTGGGTAGAGGCAGCTTCATATGCTTCTGTCACCAAGAATGTGGTAGCCAGGTTTATCAAGCACAATCTCATTTGTCGGTACGGCATCCCCGAAAGGATCATCACTGACAATGGCACGAATCTAAACAACAAAATGATTACTGAACTCTGCACGCAGTTCCAGATCAAACATCATAATTCTTCTCCATATCGACCAAAGATGAACGGCGCTGTCGAAGCCGCCAACAAAAACATCAAGAAAATCATACAAAAGATGACAGTAACCTACAAAGACTGGCATGAGATGTTACCTTTTGCTCTTCATGGTTATCGCACATCTGCGCGTACTTCAACAGGGGCAACTCCATTCTCGTTAGTCTACGGTATGGAAGCAGTTCTCCCAATCGAAATCCAGATTCCTTCCTTAAGGATCATGAAAGAAGCCGATCTAGACGAAGACGATTGGATTCAAACTCGATTCGACCAAATACACTTGATCGATGAGAAAAGACTTGCAGCTATCTGTCATGGCCAGCTATACCAAAAGCGCATGATCAAAGCATTCAACAAGAAAGTCAAAAGTCAAGCATACCAAACTGGTGGCTTGGTTATCAAACGCATCATCTTACCACAAGGTGATCCCAGAGGCAAATGGACCCCCACCTACGAGGGACCATTCATAATCAAGAAAATATTCTCCGGCGGTGCCATGTTGCTTACCACCATGGATGGCGAGGATTTCCCACACCCTGTGAATGCGGACATAGTCAAAAAGTACTTTGCTTAAAAAAAAAATACAGCTCGCTAAGTTGAAAACCTGAAAGGGCAACTTAGGCAAAAATGAGCGTCTCGGTGGATTGAAAACCCGAAAGGGCGATCCAGGCAAAAATTAGAGACAAAACAAATACAATCCCGGTAGGCTGAAAACCTGAAAGGGCAGCCTAGGCAAAAATTAGGGAATAAAGCATACAACTATGTCCCGCTCAGCTGCCTACTCACCGACAAGGTTCAACACCTCAAAGACACCGATCAGTCCAATCACTTTCTTCCAACAAGTGAGGGATGAGATGCTCGAAGACAGATTGGCAATAGCAGAATTGAAACTTGACTGGATCGTTCTCACATAGCTATTTCTTTTCATAAATACTTTTCAAAACTTTCTGACAATTTCCTACTTCTAGGATTGTTGTCTCCCTATACTAATCCGCCTATCACGGCACCTTTTCAAAAATCAATGCAGCTTATAACTAACATTTTCATTTTTTCTGTTTTGAATACGCGAGCATCCCAATGATATTTTGAATGAACATATGCATTTGAATATGATTGATGTTTACCAGGAAAAACAGGAATAGCATTCCGGACATGTCCCAATTATTTGGACATTATCCTAAACCAGCATCAGAAGGAAGTTTCCCCAATGGAGACACATTCCTCAACAAATCCCTCAAAAAGATTTTTCTTTCGAAAGAAGTCTTATTCCCCAGCAGGGTTGTTCCAGATTACTGTCTTCAGAAGGTGTGATCTCCGCACCCAAACTTGGTCAGATAGTGCATCGGAGGATTATGCATCTTCCTCATTCCCACTTCAAAGGGCGTCACAGTCCGAACTCTCAAAACTACTGTTCATCCCCGAGCAGTAATCAAAGATCCTTCAATAGAACATCCTGGTTCTCAAAGAATTTCCCCAACCCAGGGTACTCAAGCGAGACAGAAGATCATCAACAACCACGATGCCTTCACTTCCAAATGGCTAGCAGGGATTTATTTTCCCAATCACAATGCCTTCATTTCTTGACGACTAAGTTGGGATTTATTTTCCCAATCAGGAGCTTGACACGCTCTAAGCTGCATAAACCATGCATCACACTCATATTCACATTCACAATCATGCATCATACGCATATTCATACACAACATAACTTGCATATTTCTCCTCTAGCTCGAGGATCTCATATCATACATGCATCGTAGACATCGCATATTATTAACTTGATTTTTCAGGTAGACAGATGTCTTCAGCAAAGATGTTCTCACTCACATGCAGTGTTCATCCTGAATCTTATTCAGACAAACAGTCCTTTCAGATACAATCAAACCAAAGATTCACTCTGAAGAACTCTCATTCTCAACTCATTTATCATCTAACATTGCTAGTCTAAGGCGATACCTCAGACGGTTCCAAAACGATCTAGCATTGCAGATCTAAGACGATACCTCCGACGGTTCCAGAACGATCTAGCATTGCAGATCTAAGACGATACCTCAGACGGTTCCAGAACGATCTAGCATTTCAGATCTAAGGCGATACCTCAGACGGTTCCAGAACGATCTAGCATTGCAGATCTAAGGCGATACCTCAGACGGTTCCAGAACGATCTAGCATTGCAGATCTAAGACGATACCTCCGACGGTTCCAGAACGATCTAGCATTTCAGATCTAAGGCGATACCTCCGACGGTTCCAGAACGATCTAACATTGCAGATCTAAGGCGATACCTCTGACGGTTCCAGAACGATCTAATCTTGCAGATCTAAGGCGATACCTCTGACGGTTCCAGAACGATCTAATCTTGCAGATCTAAAGTGATACCTCAGACGGTTCCACAATGATCAACTTTCAAGTCCTTCATCAAGATATAATCAACAGATTCATTCTGATGAACAAACCATCAACACATTGTCCAGGTGGCATTCGAAAAGCCCATCTCAGGTAATGTTTCAATCTGCCAACAACATTTCACAGACAACATTCAAATGCAACTTCCAACATCTCTGCTGATCAAGGTAAGTGCAAATTTTCAGGGCATCTATTTATTCAATCATCTTCTACCCTCAGATTTCAGACAATCTCTTCAGGTTTAAGAAGATTGAATAGGGGCAACTGTTATACCCCAAAATTTGCCCGCATCTTTTTTAAGAAAACTTCAATCTGAAAATTAAGAGTTTCATATAAACATGGATTTTTTATTTCAAATATCCTAAACATATGAAGTGCTTAAATTTCAGAATTTCTCTTACACAGTAACTTGGCTAACAGTGGAATTTATTCTTACGCAAACGCCAAATGCTGTTCATTACACCACAAATACTATTTATTTATTTTACAGATAAATAGTACTAACACAGTTCATGCAGGGTTAAATCTTTTTTTGCAGGCGCAAAAGCAGGAAACTCACACTGTACTGGTAACAATTGTTTTTGGTTTCCCACTAACTTTTGTACTATATTCCATTATTTTCAAAAATCTTTTCAAATCTCTTCTTTCCAATTCAAATCTCAACTTTATTCTACACATCTCTCTTTTCCCAACAATACCTTACACTTTCTTTCAAATCTCACTTCCACTCAAAATTTCCATTTGTACGGAATCACATCATTCCCCAACGTCTCTATCATCTTTCCATTCTATAAATACCTCTCATTCTTTTCACAAATCTCACATCAAATTCTAAATCATCTTTCAAATTCCTACCTCATAATCCATCATTTCTTCTTCCCTAACAAGAATGGCAAAATGGATAGAGACACTGTTTCTTACAGTCATCACCATTGCTACGGTGATCATGACTTTCTTCTGCCTGCACAGTCCTGAGGAGTGTGGACCTGCAATGGTTATGCTCCCAATCATCTACATGTTATTGATCATAGCATGGTTCATCAACCGTCATTTTTAAAGTTTGCCGTGTTTCTTATTTTTTAAACGTACCGTTTATTCGTCGTACTTTTCAATATAGTATGTAATATTTATACTGTCAGTATTAAATGTTGTACTAGTTGTCATAATATTGCTTAATTACTAAGATAATATTTTGTGTATTTTCTGCCAGTCAAATATTTCTATTTCTGTGCATTAAATAATTTTCAGGTTATTATCGGTAATTTTGCCCGCATACTGTAAATATCAGTTATTTATTATGTTTCTGTTTTCTAACAAGTCATGTAAATAAATTTTCATGCTTCACACCAAACAAAAACAAAAATAACAACAAAAAAGAAAATTAACTTTGACAGTTGATTTTTCACTTTAACTGCTGCTTCAGTACACGAACAGTCAGTTGACGGCCAGACTGCAGACAGTACAATTCTCAGTGATTTGTACAATCAATCAAATCAATCATTCACAATTCAAATTTCCAAGATTTTTGTGTTAGAAGTCTTCTGAATATCACGCGATTAGCAGAAACTCAGCACTGCACAAAAATCAGGTACGCTTAACTGCCTCCTATACAGACAGTCCCTAATCAGGGTTTTTCTTGTTTTAACAGGAGCAACAAGTTTTGAGAGCTCAAATGGATTTCATATACATCCATACATCTCAAAGTACCATCATACAAATTTTCAAACTTCAATTCACTCAGACGCACCGTCAGCAGCTCAAACAGTCAACAGACGACCCGTTTGACCAAAAAAGTCAACTGACAGTCAAAAATGAAATTTTTTGTCAAAGTCCATATTTTGTCAAAGGATTCAACATTTGATCATTGGATGATCACAATTCATCAAGGAAAGATCAAAAATCAACAAAACCCTAAGATTCAAAATTAGGGTTTTTGCCTGAAAAGTCAACTCAACTTTGACTGATCATAACTCTCTCATCCTTCATCCAAAAAATGTCAACCAAAGCTCATTTTGAAGGAAATTCAATTATCTTTCAAATGCAATTGATCCCATGGTCATAGCATTCACCATTTGAAAAATATGGCCAAAGACATTACAGGTCATTTTCAAAGTCAACAAAAAGACACTTTTTTCAAAAGGACACACAAGGAGAACCAAAAATCATTTTGATATGAGACCAAAGACATTGGTTAGAGGACTCTTTGAGGTTTCCAAAAAGTGCAAGATCTCCTTCATATGACAAAAATTGAAGGATTTACACCTTGTTGAAGTTGGCTAAATTTTGGGAAAATGCATGAAATCAACATTGCTCAAAAATGTTTTTTTTCCAAAAGATGCCAAGTTTCTATGGTCCAAACATCTTTGCCATGTTACTATGGGCCTCCCACGACCAAGATTAAGCCCATATCTTTATTGGCCATTTTTTGCATAATTTTATCTTACTTTAAGATTAAAATTAAAAAGAAAATGCATGGATAATTGATGGCTTGATCTCCAAGTATGACACACCTCCAAAGTCTTCATTTTTCTGCAGAAAATTGATGCCCAAGACAAGTGCATTGAATAGAAGAAGACTTGGTCAACAATTCAAAGATTTTTAATATTTTAAAAATCAAATTTTCAACAAGAGCAATCAAAGCTTCTTGCTTCACTTCCAAGCAGCCTTTGGCTTATAAATAAGCTATTCTACTTCAGCAACAAAGAGAGACACGAAGAGATAGCAAGAGTATAGCAAAGAAACCTCTAAAAATTCTCAAAATTCTCCATACTTTGTAACTTTCGAATTACATATTTCAATCACTATCAATACAAACCAATTGCTCTAATCATCTCCTGGCACTTAATATAGTAAGTTAGAAGCAATAACCATGGCTACATACTCATAGAATACGTGTTTCAAAAATAACATATTCATGCATATTATCAACTTGTGATATCTAAACTATAAGCTTATTTAAACACAATCTAATGCCTTTGCCATCCATTTGAGATCATATGGGGTAGATCTAACGTTTAACATGTGAGTTTAAAGCCCTGAATCGTGTGGTGCCATGGTTGAAGCTCAAAGCTTCAACCTCTTCGTGTTCATACTTAACGTGGTCAAATGAGAAAACTAACCTCACCATTGGACTCAGGAGGTCATCTTTAGTAGATCTGGGTCCTTGTGGTTTTTATTTTCATGCGTTTTTGTAGGTTTCAAAAATCCAGAAATTCGAAGGTGAAATCCGCAGGTAAAATTGCAGGTAAGTTCGCAGCTAAATCCGCAGGTAACTTGGAGAAGATGATGAATAGTGTAGTTGAATGTTTGACTGCACGCGTGGACGCATCTGGCTTCTCCATTGGCCAGCTTTGGCGCGTGTGGACCCCATCAAGAGTTTGAATTCATTTTGAATTCAGTGCATGCAGTCTTATCATTATGTCATGCTCTCTTCAATCTGGGCCATAGATCTTCATTAAAAATGAATCCAACACACCATAACACACAACCACACCATGCACCTTCATCTGACTTCCACACCAGATTAGTATCCCTTTTAATTTTCTATTTTATTTTATTTTTATTTGCAAAAATAATTAAAAATAGTTAAAAAATCCCAAAAAATTCACAAAAAATATTTTAAACTTCTAAAATAATATATTATTTTATGAAACAAAAATATTTTATTTTTCTTCAAAATTTCAATATTTTTCATAATTAATTAGTATGTATTTATATATTTGCTTATTAATTATTCTAACCAATCAAAAAATCATAAAAAAAAATTGTTCTTTGTGTTAAATATTGTTTATATATCATAAACTAATTTTGTACATATTTAGGATAATTTTCTCTTTAAGCTTTAATTATTTGTGTAATTATTTATATAATTATGTTTTAATTAACTTAAAAAATCCAAAAACAATTTCAAAAATTACAAAAAAATCAGTTTTGTTCTAAAATTAATTAACAAACATTTTGTACATATTCTAAACTTATTTTCTAAGTTTGATCATTTTTTCATCTTTTCTTTATTTTAAAATTAATTAATCATGCATTAATTATATTTAAAATAAATCACAAAAATACAAAAATATGCCTTTTATTTCTTGCAATTTAAAATTCCTAGATAAATGTATAGGATGTCAAATTCATGTAAATAGGCTAGTTTACATTTCCCGCACAATCGATGTAATAGCGTAGATTTACTTTCTGCACTTTACATTTCCGCATTTTAATTTCCAGCACCCATATAAACTGCGTGTATGTCAAAGATAAAACTGAACCGTCAGATCACTAACTTCAAAGATAAATATCTGAATTCAATCACAATCACATTTGCACCTCCTAGGGTAACCCCTTTTCACTCTTTTCAAAATCAAAGTTACATTTCTACTGTTTCGAGTACAAAATCGAACCTTTTGTTCATATCCGACGAATGGATAGATTTTTAAAGGGAACAAGGATAAAGACCTCCTAACTCAGGGTAGACCTCCTAGTTTGCTTACTCAAAAATCAAAACAAACAAAATTCTCATACACTGTTGTTTTTCAAAACGAATTTTCCAAAAGACAATATTTTGTATACATCCAAACACGGATCATTACAAAATTAACGATCTTTTCAAAACATCTTTCGAAAGATAAACAAGCATTTGTATATATCCGCACAAGGATCATTACAAATTCTATTTGCAAAGGTATTTCAAAAACACAGGTAAAGCATTCCGAATCAATTGAAAAGTAAAGCAAATGAGCTAAGCAAACTAAAGAGCCCATGGATAACCATGGATACAAAGGGTGCTAACACCTTCCCTTTGTATAACCTACCCCCTTACCCAGAATCTCTCAAAGGTCTTTTTTCTGTTTCTTTTATAAACCTTTCCTTCATTGGATAAAATAAAAGGTCGGTGGCGACTCTGTAAACTTTTTTTCAAAAGAGACGCGAAAGCGTCCGATCGACAAAAAAGAGTCAGTTCACGTATCCCACCCACGGGAGGGGTATGGCCCGAAAGGACGGTCCACACTAGGACTCGAAGGGTGACGTTCAAAGTCCCTGCAAATGCACCCAGGGATAGGTGGGTACAAGCTGATGCAAGAACCAACAAATGGCGAAGTTGGGACCAAGGTGGTAGAACTGCAATGGCATATAGGAAACAATTTCAAAGGTCAAATCGAGAGGCGTATCGGTTGGAGAATTATAAAGGAAAAAATCCTATGTCTCGGTCCCAGTGGAGAAGGCATCAGAGAATAAAAAAGGCTCAGAAGGAATACAGGCCAAGAGAAGCTGGAGACTCTAGTAGCAACCAAGTCCCATACCAGGGGGCAAAGTCGAACAAACCTCCGGTGGAACGCAGACTATTCGAAGCTGAAAAACTCTTGGATGAAGAGGACAAAATGCGTTCAAATTCTTGGAAAGAAGAGGATAGAATGACAAATGATTTTGATTCTGATGGAGTGTCATCTATAAACTTGAATTGCAATGTTGTCTCGGTACTCCCTCACGAGTTTAATCAGGAAACTGAAGTAGAAGACTGTGAAGAGGCTGATGTCGAAGAAATGGCAAAACACAGACCCGTGTGTTACTATGTGCTGAATAACGGTGCAGTAGAAGAACAGAATGCTTTCTTCGAAAGGCCTGATGAGGGTATGCGAAATCATTTGAAGCCACTTTATATCAGGGCTAAGATTGAGAACGTGGGCATAAATAAAGTCCTAGTTGATGGGGGAGCAGCAGTAAACCTAATGCCTCAATACATGCTAAAAAGAATTGGTATGTTCGATACGGACATAAGGCCACATAACATGGTTTTATCTAACTACGAAGGCAAAATAGGACAAACTCTGGGAGTTGTTCAAGTCAATTTGACAGTAGGCTCAGTTACCAGGCCAACCATGTTCATGGTTATACCAGCAAAGGCAAACTACAACCTTTTGCTTGGTAGGGAATGGATTCATGGAGTAGCGGCTGTACCCTCAACCATGCATCAGAGGGTGACAATTTGGAGAGAAGATGGTATAGTGGAGAATATCGAAGGTGATCAGAGTTATTACATGGCTGAAGTCAACCAGGTGAACAAAAACAACTTCGACAGGAACTTGGCAAACATAGGCCCTTGTCATGCTGCTGAAGAAATGTATACCCCAAACAAAAATGCAATGTACTATTTAACTTTACACCCAAATGGATTCCAATGGGATAGGGAGATCATGGATGGTCCACCAGATCCAGCAACATCGGAGAATTATCCAGCAGTACGGCCAACGGGCTGGGACGATGACATTAATCATGTCTGAGTCTGCGTTCTTCGAAAAGATTTCGGCCTATGTGGCCGAGAACAAAAGAAAAACGGCTCTCGAAGCCGAACTATCAAATGCAAAGATAAATACAGTCCTAACCAAAGAAGGAATATCAGAATTGGAAATACGTACGAGTTTCGAACTCCCTGAAGATACGGGTCCAGTTGAAGAGATCATAGGAGAAGAACCAAGTCAAAGGTTAGATGCAATATACGACGAAGAACCGTTGGGATTTGAAAAAGACCCGATGGCGTCGAACATAAAGATGTTGGCCCAAGATCCACTTGAAGAAGTCAATCTTGGAGACAATGATCAAAAGAGAATAACATATATCAGCGCGAAACTAGAACCAGAATTGAAAGCAACGGTCATCAAAATGTTGAAAGACAATAGAGATTGTTTTGCTTGGGATTATGATAAGATGCCTGGTCTCGAAAGAGACTTAGTCGAATTGAAACTACCAATAAAAGAAGGGAAGAAGCCAATAAAACAAACTCCCAGAAGATTCGCGCCAGAGATTCACTCGAAGATTAAAGCAGAGGTCGAAAGACTCTTACGGTGCAAATTTATCCGAACTACAAGGTATGTTGAGTGGATTGCTAATATAGTACCTGTAATTAAAAAGAATGGCTCATTAAGAGTATGCATAGACTTTCGCGACCTTAATGCAGCTACTCCTAAAGACGAGTATCCCATGCCTATAGCAGAAATGCTAGTAGACTCGGCCGCAGGGTTCGAGTATTTGAGCATGTTGGATGGATATTCGGGATACAATCAAATTTTTATAGCAGAAGATGATGTATCCAAGACAGCATTTCGTTGCCTAGGAGCAATAGGCACTTACGAATGGGTTGTGATGCCTTTTGGTTTAAAAAACGCAGGGGCAACTTATCAAAGAGCAATGAATTCTATATTTCACGACTTCATAGAAACATTCATGCAAGTGTATATAGATGACATTGTGGTAAAATCTACCTCGGGTATGAGTCATCTCGATCATCTGAGCCAATCATTCGAAAGAATGAGGAAATATGGCTTGAAGATGAACCCCCTTAAATGTGCTTTCTTTGTGCAGGCAGGAGATTTCTTGGGTTTCGTAGTCCACAAAAAAGGGATAGAAATCAACCAAAACAAGACAAAAGCCATTATGGAGACCAAGTCTCCCTCCACGAAGAAAGAATTACAATCATTGTTGGGTAAGATAAATTTTTTAAGAAGATTTATCTCTAACTTAAGTGGACGCACGCAAGCTTTCTCACCTCTACTTCGGCTTAAGCAAGGAAAATTCGAATACGTGCTGAACATCAAGAAGCTTTCGATCAGATAAAACGATACTTGACTTGTCCACCAATTCTATCTCCCCCAAATGGGAAGAAGCACATGCGCCTATATATTTCAGCATCAGATAAAACAATAGGCAGCATGCTTGCTCAGGAGGATGAGAATGGCATCGAAAGAGCCATTTATTACTTAAGTAGAGTACTCAATGATGCAGAGACTAGATATACTGACATAGAAAAACTCTGCCTTTGTTTGTATTTCTCCTGTATCAAACTCAAGTATTATATAAAGCCAGTTGATGTTTACGTTTCATCTCATTATGATGTTATTAAACATATGTTATCTAAGCCAATACTACATAGTCGAATTGGCAAATGGGCTTTAGCCCTTACTGAATATTCATTAATATTTCAGCCTATCAAGGCAATGAAAGGTCAGATTGTGTCAGACTTCATTGTCGACCATGCGGTGGTTGAGAATCATCAGCATTGTGTAGATTTGAAACCTTGGAAGTTATATTTCGATGGTTCAACGCATAGAGAGGGAACTGGTATTGGAATGTTGATAATTTCTCCTGATGGAATTCCAACAAAGCTCAAGTATAAAATCGAAGGTCCATCATGCTCCAATAACGAAGCTGAATACGAGGCTTTAATTGCTGGACTTGAGGCTTTGTTAGAATTGGGGGCAACCAGAGTCGAAATTAAAGGAGACTCCGAATTGGTCATCAAACAATTGACAAAGGAGTACAAGTGCATCAAAGAGAATTTGATCATGTATTTTATCATCGCAAATAGGTTACTCAAGAAATTCGAATACGTGGAATTAAAACACGTTCCAAGGGTGAATAACCAGGAAGCAAACGACTTGGCTCAATTAGCTTCAGGATATAAAGTATCAAAAGAAAAGTTGGAAGAATTGATTGAAGTAAGAGGAAGAGCAATGTTTACTAAACTTTCGCCAAGTGATCTGGAAGATTCACAATTGGGTTATGCCAATAAAGAACAATTTGAGGTACTAAATATAGATTCATTGGCTGACACAGATTGGAGGAATCCAATTATTAACTATCTGAAAAATCCTTCGACGGATACAGACAGAAAAATCAAGTATAGAGCCCTGTCATGTTTTCTGATGGGAAATGAATTGTTCAAGAAAACTTCTGAAGGGGTATTGTTGAAATGCTTGGGAGAAGCAGAAGCATACTTGGCTCTGTCGAACGTACATAGTGGAGCATGTGGTGCACATCAAGCAGGGCACAAAATGAAATGGCTCTTGTTTCGTTATGGGATGTATTGGCCTTCGATGCTAAAGGATTGTATAGAGTTCGCGAAAGGGTGCCAAGAGTGCCAAGAACATGCAGGTATCCAACACGCTCCAGCAAACGAACTAAGTACAATAGTAAAACCATGGCCTTTCAGGGGATGGGCACTAGATTTGATTGGAGAGATTCACCCCAAGTCATCCAAAGGGCAAAGATACATTTTGGTAGGAATAGACTATTTCACAAAATGGGTTGAAGCAATACCACTGGCAAACGTGGATCAAGAGGCGGTGATCGAGTTTATTCAGAAATACATTATATATAGATTTGGAATCCCAGAAAGTATAACAACTGATCAGGGATCAGTCTTTACTGGACGAAAAATGCAAGATTTTGCCAAAGAAATAGGTTTCAAGCTATTTACTTCTACACCTTATTATGCCCAAGCAAATGGACAGGTTGAAGCAGCAAATAAAATAATAATTGGTCTTATCAAGAAGCATGTAGGAAAGAGACCCAAGAATTGGCATAAGACTTTAGATCAAGCACTTTGGGCTTGTCGAACATCTCCAAAAGAAGCTACGAATACAACTCCTTTCCAGTTGACGTTTGGACATGACGCAGTTCTTCCAATTGAGATATGTTTGCAATCAGTAAGGATACAAAGACAAGCAGACATTCCTCCCAATGTATACTGGGAGTTGATGATGAATGAGTTAGTAGATTTGGACGAAGACAGACTTCGAGCGCTGGAAATGATAAAAAGGCAAAAGGAAAGAGTGTCCAGAGCTTATAATAAAAAGGTGAAAGGTAAAACTTTTGTTAATAATGACTTAGTCTGGAAAGTTATTTTGCCTATAGATCGAAAGAATCAGGCACTTGGTAAATGGTCCCCACATTGGGAAGGACCCTTTCGAGTCTTAAAAGTATTCTCGAACAATGCTTATGAAATCGAAGAATTAGCAGAAGATCATAGGATCTTGAGAGTAAACGGGAAATATCTGAAGAGATATAAACCAAGTATGCACGAAGTAAAGATTGCAAAGACGTAGATACCCAGGGTACTAAGAAAAGCCAAAATGGTCAGGCACCAAAATGGCTTCACAATCAGGAAGAATTATGGAAAGAAAAAGCAAAGAAGACACCAAAATATTCTTTTTCATTTCAAGCATGGGAATACATTCATTACAAAAAGATCCACAGAATAGGATCTGAAGTTACAAAAGAAGGAAGGCATAAATATATATAAAAAGATTAAACCTAAGGTAAAAAACTTGCTAGTCAATCCTTTGGTTTAAATTGTCCAAAGACAACACGGGAGAAGGTTCAGCCTCGAACATATCCATGGCTCCAGAAGTACGCATCCTTCTCACTACGCCTTTCTTAAGGAAAATATAGCTAAGAAGTCTCCCGTAAGGAAGACAAGTCACAACCCCTCGACGGTCAACACCGGCAGAGACAGCTTTAACAAGTCCCTTGAAGATCATCAAAGGGATGTTAATTTTCTTCCCTCGAAGACCACAGAGGATAAACTCCAAGTCTTCAACCATGATGTCGTTTTCGTTAATCCGCCGAGGTTGGAAGTTCCCCACGAGCATCTTGTGCCAGATCTTGATGACTTTGGCACTGAAGCGGTCATTATCCACAAGAGCTCTCAGCATGAGATGAGTAGTCATGTTGAAACTGTTGTCATCAAAAGTTTCACCAGAGTTATTGCACCTTATTAGATTAGCAATAGTGGTGGGAGTAATGCTGAGACGAGCGTGTCGAATAACAGAATCAATGGTGGTCCTACCTTCAGGATCTATGCGTAAAGACGCATTCATCCAGAATTCTGCCACCATGTTGGGGTAAATAGCACCCTCCAGGACTTCCTCAAAGTAGAAGTCTAGTTCCTGGTTAACAAACAAGGTTTCTATGTTGATGAAATGGCGAACAAGTTCATCCTCAGAGAGTCTGAACTCGCCTCTAATGAGGGCTTTGATGTCGTTAAAGAAGAGAGGTTCAGCCATTGTAAGGTAAGAAAGTTGTTCTGAAAGAGAAGTTGTGTGTTTTTCTTTTTTCTGTGTTTAGTTTGGAGAGAAAACGCATGAATGAGAAATAAAGGTGATATTGGACCCTTTATATAGAAGGGGAATACTGAAGGGTGGGTTTTAATTGCCAATGAGTGATTGGACTGCGGTTGGTTTTCCAAAGAAAGAAGTTATGGCTTCCGCCGTTTCCCGCCCTTGGAAGTTGAGAAGTAATCATTAAACTGATGCACGCACGTCTGAAAACCGATGTTTTGGAGAAAGTGACGTCACTTTTAATAATGATTGTGGCTAGAAGAAGTGGAAACGTCAAGTCTAGAGGCAAAAGTGCTGCGAAGGATGTTCAGGTTCTACATGTTGCATTTAATAAAAGCACTGTAGGAAATCTAAAGATATATCTTGACAAGAAATTGAAAGATTTGCTAAATCAACAATGGCAAATATGATAGAGATAAAAGAAAGTCAAGCGTACAAATATTATATGTCTACAGTGGCCTCGATTACAAAATAAAGGTGCAATAAGTAACAAGATCGAAAACATTTAGTTGAAATCCTCAGGGAGATCCTTTTTGATCTTCAGATATTGAGTCTCCCATGAAGACATGCGAAGTTCAATTAGTGCCCGGTGTTTCTTCAGCTTTTCGATTTCTGGCACTAACTTTTGTGCAGCCTCGAAATGTTTCATTCCTGACTGCACCACTTCGAGCAAGTCTTGTTGATTGGACTTTTGTAGGACTGCTTGACAACTTTCAGCCTCCTTTATCTTACCCTCGAGAACTTTGATTTCTTGTTTCCAAGAGCTGATTTTCTTCTCATAATCATCAATGGCCTTCTGATTTTCTGAATGTTTGAGCCTGAGGGCCTCACCTTGTTTCGTTGCGTCCATAGCAAAATTCCATGAAGAGTCATGAGAGGCCTTTTTGTCAGATAACTCTTTTTCGACATTTTGCCTTCGAAGGATGTTAGCTTGGAGTTGCTCGAGTAGAGAGCCCAGCAGAACAATTACCTCTGAAACTTCTGTGGAAACTTGAAGCAAATCTACTTTCTTTAGAATTTGATTTAAGTTGTGGCTCTTAATAGGGTCCCGGTTGAGAACATCTACAAGATTGACCCCAAAGAATCTTTCTTTTATTTGTCGAAGAAGACTGGGAATATCTTCCTTGTCACTAGAGTCTGCAGTAGCAGTTGCTGAGACATTAAGCTCCGGAGGCGAAGGAGTATTCACATTCATAATGGCCTTTAAGAAACTGAGAGGATCAGTTTGCTTAAGTTGTTCAAGCTCTGAAGGAGTAAGCTTTGCAGGGGCAGGCGTCGAAGTTGTCTCATGAATGGTTTTGGCGTCAAGAGTTGAAGTTCCATGAGAAACTGGTTTTTCAGGCTGAGAAATTTCTTCCATAGCATCTTTCTCCGATGCGGAATCTTCGTTGCCATGTGATTGCTGATTCACATTATCGCTGCCTGAGAATGGATGATCCTCTTCCAAATTTTTGCCTTGATGGGTAGGTGGGGATTCGTCAGTAGAGTGGCTTTCTTCGACTGGTTCAGTAGGCAATATGGTAGCAATTGGCCTAACGTCTTCGAAGACTGGTGAAAGAACGCGAGTTTGATTTTGAGAGGTACCTATGTTAAACAGAGCGAAGTTATTCAAAAATAAATAAACTTTTGAAGAGTTTAGTTAACGAAAGTTAGAGTTTGACAACTACCATAAAGTTTGTCAACATCAATGGTGAGGACAGGGTCTTTAAAACCGGAAGTAGCAGTGCCAGCATCATCCTGCAATAACAAGGTAAAGTGTCAGTACAATTATTTAGTTAAAATCACAAGATAATATGTGGGACAAACCCAAAGTACCTTGGGAGGAATATTGTCTGGACTTGAATTATGGCTTTCCACAACGAAAGCATTACTAGCAGCTTTCAAAGGAGACTCTTCAGAGGACGCTTTATCACCAGGAGAAACAGCTTTGGAAGGACTTGCCTTTCTCCCTTTTCTCGAAGGGGTAACAGCTTTGTATTTCTTCTTCTGTCCTTGTCTAGTTTGAGGAGGGGATTTATCTTCGCCATCCGAACCAGTGGTCGAAGAAGCTTTACGCTTCGAACCCGTTGGGGGTTTCGAACTCTGGCAAGTGGAAAATGAGAAAGATAAATACTAATCACATGTTGTACAAGATTAAGAGTATGGGATAAGTATGTACCGTGGGCTTCTTATCGGTGACGAGGGAGTCACTCCCACTTGGTTTATTGCTTTTAGATGTCCCAGAGTCTTTTGGGGCAGAAGCTTCCTTGATTTTCCTCCTTCGTGCAACAGCTGTAGTTGAGACTGAAATCAGTATATCAATAAAGAAAAGATAAGTCAGTCGAAAAGATTGCCTTAATCCAGACCTTCAGGTATTGGAGTCAGGACACGAACATGTTTAAGGTCTATATGAAGATGTCCTTTGAAAGTATCCAAGGTATGCTTAGTCGGAACCACTCGTTCAGCGCGTTTTTTGGTACTCTCTTGAAGAATTTTGAGAGCATTCCCACACACGAACCAGTCTGGGAAAGGAGGACTTAGAGCCACACCAAAATCAGCACTTGGTAGTGGGGGGAATTTTGGAGGATTGAGTTTGAAAGCCACTTCATAACGTAGTTCTGGTCGAACATACGAGGGCAATTTCAACTTATTTAGTTTGGCGGAAAACTTTTCGCGCAAAGTAACTGCAGCCTCACGAACAGTCCGACTAAGATCATCAGGCCTATAGATAGTTTCAAAGAATTTTTGAAAAGCTTGGATTTCTTTAATATGAGTGGAAGTACCTTTTTGGAAGTTCTCCTGCACATCATTGAAAGCTGCAGTTAGTTCCTGAGCAAGGTTATCAGCATCAAAAATTTGAGAGCTATAATACTCTGACCACCATTGATGAAAATCTGGTGTAGAGTAAAAAGAAGGTTCAAAAGGAATAGGAGAAAGATTGGTGACGTCGACGTATTTGCCGATTTTTTGTTCACATTCCTCTTCAGTCAAATACAAAGTGTGGAAACACATATGGTTTATTTTCTCATATAAGCACTTGGGTGTTATTTGAGTTAACCCAAATTGTCTTGAGACCAAATTCGGTTGATAGCACATGAGGATACATTGACCCTTTGATGGTCGAAGACGGTGGGAAAACAATCTTGGGGTCAGAAAGGCTTCCCAAATTTCCATAGATTCAGTTTGTTGATCCTGAGATGTTGGTGGAAATTTTCGAGTAAACCATTCAGGACCTATTGTTCTGTGTACAAATGGGGCCATAGAAGGATCGAACTGGTCACGCCGAGCAAACATCATCGAATACGCCAGGAAATGTTCATGAAGCTTTCCCATTTCTTCTTTTGGAGTTAGGTAAGCTAACCTGGTCCCCTCTATAGTTCGATTTTTGATTATGCTGTCCTCCTCATTGACATCTCCTCGAAAGGGAAGATGAGTTTCGAATGTAGCATTAAGCCACAATTGCAATAGCCAGAAAGGACCAGCGTAAAGTAAACTACCAGATTTGAAATTCTTGGTAAGGTTTGCAGCTTCACTAAGGTTTTCATAAAGAGACCCTAGAAGTAGTTGGCTGAGGTTGAGCTTTTTCCCAGCATGCAATTGATTAGCCATGCAAAGGTACCTTTTCTCAACTTGGATAGACCTTGAACAAAAGGCACATCGTGAAAGCCATAATGCTAGAAAAGCAATATGCTCTTCATCAGATACTGTCGCTTCAGTGGTAATATGATGCTTCTGGATGAACGCCGTATAAGTGACTTGCGAATCGTTAAAACCAATAGTGTCATCATCCATTTCATAGGGGTCGAAGGTTTCACCAGTTGGTCGAAGTCCTGTAATAGCGGCCACGTCGAAAAGCGTGGGGGTAACCATTCCACATGGGAGATGGAAGGTGTTGTGAGAAGCATCCCAAAAATGAACCGCTGCTACTAGCATGGGTTGGTTGTATTCTAAACCCGTTCTTGACAATTGAATCAAATCATATATTCCTAATGCTTTCCAGAAGGATCCTTTTTGTTTCTCTACCCTTTCTAGCCAGGCATAGTACAAGTCAGGATCTTTGGCTAAAGGGATTGACCTAAACACTTTTACAGAATTGGTCATATAGTTTAACCTAATTTTGTTTAAAGCTACAGGGACTGCGGTTGAAGTTTCCTCAATATTAGCAGATTTGCCTAAAGGAGAGCGACCGTCTTCATCTATCTTAACTTTGCTAACTAATGGTCTAGTCTTGTAGTAAGCAGGAAAAAACTTATTCATAGATTGGATATTTTCACTCGGTAACGGACCCATAAAGGCAAGAGTTTTTCCAGAGAGTTCAAAGGGAACGATTACCTGGGAAGCGTAGATAGCGCGTATCTCTTCAGTGTTAGGGTTTGGAACGAACTCTCGTTCCTCAGAACGTGTCGTTGATTGGAGCTTCAAAGCGGGTTGAAGAACATTTGAAGATGAAGCCATGAAGAAATTTTTGATTAAAAGAACAAGATTCTGAAAAGAGTGAAGATGTTTAAATTTTTTGGTGAAGAAGATGAATGAAAGGCGGTATAGAGACACAAGATCAAGTATTTAAAGGTTTAACGGAAACCTTTTTAAATCTTTTGGGTAAAACCCGAGAGACACGTGGCGGCTGGTGATTTAATCCAACGGCGGTCGAATGAGTTAACTTCACTCCTAGTATGTAGGAGTAATGATCAGGAAGTAAGGTTAAAACGTGGGAATGTAGGTTATGAGAAGACATCTTTGAAAATGACAAGACGTCTCGGAAACAGTGTTATCAGTGATTATGACGCTAGTCAGCAGTCTTGGAACTTTCAAGGATCATAAAAACGAAATCTTATAATGGCAAGAAACGCCTATTTCTGTTGATTCTCGAAACAGGCATTTATTGGGGGCAATTTGTTAGCTGAAGATTTCGTTTTATGTTGTTTATCCTTCGAAGGAGTTGAGAATTGAAGGAAAGATGGTTACTGATGGCCATCCCTTAAAAAATGGCTACTGATGGTCATGCTTCGGAAAAATAAAGACTTCTAAGTTCGATGAAGATAAGTGAACGCTGAAAGATTAATGAAAGCATATGTCTTCGGGACTTAGACAAAATTTATAGAATATGTATTCAAGTATTACTACTTAGCGTGTTTTTTAGTAGTGTTTGTTTAATACACTGCCACGCGTCGAAGATGGACTCAGGCGGGAAGATTTGAAATTCGAAGACGGTTTCGTAACCGTTCAACAACAGATGGCTTCGCTGGAAGTTCTGATGAGAAACGTGGCAGCAGATTAGTGTAGGACCGTTAAGGTCGAAACTAGTATAAATAGGAGTCTTAGTGTTAGGATTCTGTGTGTTCATTTTGTACAAATCACTCACATATTTACTCAAGTATCAAGCGTTAAGAGAAAGAGTTCGCTGAGAAAATGTACGTATGACACCACCATTTTAATACATGTGTATTATCTTTTTGTTTTTATCTTTCAGAATTACTGCATTTCGTTTACTTCTTGCCATTTACGTTTCTGCATCTTTACTTTAACGTCATTTACTTTCGAATTACTTTCACGCTATTTACTTTCAAAATCTTTTATATTTCTGCAGTTTAAGATTCTTTACGTTTCAATTATCCTTTTAATTTTTATGTCATGTCACTTCAATGAAGTCATATTTATATATAACAAAGTGATTGTCGAGACTATTTGTTCTGTTAATCGAACAACGCTTATTGAAGAAGACAAATAATGGATATGGCTCGAACAAACATTGATAACAATCTTCTTGACTATGTGTCCTAGGATCAATCTAGTCGATCCTGCAAGTAACCAAATCATATTTATTATAGTTTGGAAGACTAGCGGTTGTTTACCGGAAATCACCGTAAACAGCGGTGTAACCACCCCTCGCCTTCTTCGGCCTCGGGTGTTACATCATTGATCATGGTTCTGGCCATTTCTTGCAGAGTCCTATTCTTTCGCTCTACAACTCCATTTTGCTGTGGAGTTCTAGGGCAAGAGAAATCATGGGCAATACCATTTTCTTTGAAGAACTCCTCAAAGAATCTGTTCTCAAATTCGCCACCATGATCACTTCTGACCTTTATGATTTTGAACTCCTTCTCAGATTGGATCTGATGCAGAATTCAAAGAACACTGAATGAGACTCATCCTTGTGTTTTAAGAACTTTACCCATGTCCAGCAGCTATAATCATCTACGATGACTAATCCATATTTCTTCCCTCTGACAGATGCTGTTTTGACTGGTCCAAACAGATCAATGTGCAGAAGTTCTAATGGCCTTGAGGAAGAGACAACATTCTTAGATTTGAATGCAGGTTTGGAGAACTTGCCCTTCTGACATGCTTCACAAAGAGCATCTGATTTATATTTCAGATTTGGGTGACCTCTGACCAGATTTAGTTTGTTAATCTGAGAAATCTTTCTCAAACTAGCATGTCTTAATCTTCTGTGCCAGACCCATTGTTCTTCAGAAACAGACATAAGGCAAGTCACCTTCTGCTTCTCAAGATCTGAAAGATCAATCTTATAGATGTTGTTCTTTCTCTTGCTTGTAAATAGGATTAAGCCATCCTTCTGACTTACAGCCTTGCAAGACTTTTGATTGAAGATTATATCATAACCATTGTCACTTAATTGACTTATGGACAATAAGTTATGCGTTAATCCTTCTACAAGAAGTACAATAGTTATGGAGGGAGAGTTACCAATACTTATGGTTCCAGAGCCAATAATTTTGCCCTTCTGATCTCCTCCAAACTTGACTTCTCCACCAGACTTAAGCACTAGGTCTTGGAACATAGACCTTCTTCCCGTCATGTGCCGCGAGCACCCAGAGTCTAGGTACCATGACATTTTGTGCTTTGTCCTCTTTGCAACTAAGGATATCTGCAACAGAAATTATCTTCTCCTTAGGTACCCTCAATTTCTTGGGTCCTTTCTTGTTAGTTTTCCTCAAGTTCTGATTGAACTTGGGTTTAGCATGATAATTAACAGGAGGAACAACATGATATTCTTTAGGTTTGACATCATGATATTTCTTAGGTTGTGTCACATGCTTCTTGGTGTGTACAGTGTTAAAACTCTGTGCATGTGAAGTGAGCCTAATATCATGTGCATGGCCATATTTGAACTGATCATACAATGGCTTGTATGTGATTTTCAAATCATCAACAGGTTCAAATTTTTGTGAGGTATCACCTTCATAGCCAAAACCAAACCTTCTGTTT
Organism: Vicia villosa; assembly: GCF_029867415.1. Lineage (NCBI taxonomy): Eukaryota > Viridiplantae > Streptophyta > Magnoliopsida > Fabales > Fabaceae > Vicia > Vicia villosa. The sequence goes on along the minus strand of NW_026705640.1, from coordinate 505,317 downwards.
CTAGAAACACCATATATCATAGAAGCAAGATGACTTCTGCCAATACTTCTAGATATGAACTTTCTGAAGCTCGAGTCATATTCTTTCAGAATATGATTGAGACTAGGAATGGATTTTTCTGATTTAGAAGGAGATCCACTATCATTGGATAATTTTAAAACTTTTTCCTTCAGTTCAGAATTTTCCACTTCCAGCTTCTTAGTTTCAAATTCAAATTGCTTTTTCAGATTTTTGTATTTGATACTAAGGTGAGCCTTGAGTTCCAGAAGTTCAGTCAAGCTGGAAACTAATTCATCTCTAGATAGTTCAGAAAATACCTCTTTAGAATCTGATTCTGATGTAGATTTTGATCCATCATCCATTGTGGCCATCAGTGCAAAGTTGGCTTGCTCTCCTTCAGAGTCTGATTCTGATTCTGATTCAGAATCATCCCATGTTGCCATAAGACCTTTCTTCTTATGAAACTTCTTCTTGGGATTCTCCTTCTGAAGTTTTGGACATTCATTCTTGAAGTGTCCAGGCTCATTGCACTCATAGCAGAAAACTTTCTTCTTGTCAGATCTTCTGCCACCAAAAGATTCTCCTCGTTCAAATTTCTTTGAACTTCTGAAGCTCTTGAACTTCCTTTGCTTGCTCTTCCAGAGTTGGTTCACCCTTCTGGAGATCATGGACAGTTCATCTTCTTCTTCTGGTTCTGATTCTTCAGAATCTACTTCTTCAGCCTGAAAAGCGTTAGTGCATTTTTTAATATTAGATTTTAATGCAATAGACTTACCTTTCTTCTGAGGCTCATTTGCATCCAGCTTTATCTCATGGCTTCTCAAGGCACTGATTAGCTCTTCCAAAGAAACCTCATTCAGATTCTTTGCAATCTTGAATGCAGTCACCATTGGGCCCCATCTTCTGGGTAAGCTTCTGATGATTTTCTTTACATGATCAGCCTTGGTGTAGCCTTTGTCCAGAACTCTTAATCCCGCAGTTAGCGTTTGAAATCTTGAGAACATCTTCTCAATATCTTCATCGTCCTCCATCTTGAAGGCTTCATATTTCTGGATTAGAGCAAGAGCTTTGGTCTCCTTGACTTGAGCATTTCCTTCATGGGTCATTTTCAATGACTCATATATATCATGGGCAGTTTCCTTGTTAGATATCTTCTCATACTCAGCATGAGAGATAGCATTCAGCAAAACAGTCCTACATTTATGATGATTTTTGAAAAGCTTCTTTTGATCATCATTCATTTCTTGTCTGGTAAGCCTTACACCTGTAGCTTTTACTGGATGTTTGTAACCATCCACCAGAAGATCCCATAAGTCACAATCTAGACCAAGGAAGTAATTTTCCAGTTTATCTTTCCAGTATTCAAAGTTTTCACCATCAAATACTGGTGGTCTAGTATAACCATTGTTACAATTGTATTGCTCAGCAGAGCCAGATGTAGATGTGTTTGTTGGAATTTCACCAGCCATCTTTTACTGAAGCATTTTTCTCTTCCTGAATATTTTCTAAACACGGTTAAGTGCTTGCACCTTAGAACCGACGCTCTGATGCCAATTGAAGGATAGAAAAACACTTAGAAAGGGGGGGTTTGAATAAGTGTAGCTTTAAAACTTGTAAGATAAAAACAATTTGCACAATGATTTTTATCCTGGTTCGTTGTTAACTAAACTACTCCAGTCCACCCCCTTGGAGTGATTTACCTCACCTGAGGATTTAATCCACTAATCACACTTGATTACAATGGTTTTCCACTTAGCCAACTGTTAAGTCTTCTAGAGTATCCTGATCACAACCTGATCACTCTAGGAACAAACTGCTTAGACAACCTCTAAGACTTTTCTAGAGTATTCTGATCTACCTGATCACTCTAGTTCTTACAACTTAATGTAAACAAATTCTAAGAGTATTACACTGCTTCTGAAAAGCTATAATCACAACTGTGATATTTCTCTTAAAGTTTAAGCTTAAGTCACACTAAGATATTACAACAGCAATGTAGTGAGGTTGATGATGAAGTTTGAGAGCTTTTGATTTGAACAGCGTTTCAGTTTAATGCGCAAGTGTTGTGTTGAGCTTCTCATCAGAACTTCATATATATAGGCACTTGAGAAGATGACCGTTGGGAGCATTTAATGCTTTGCGTATTCCGTACAGTATTGCATTTAATGTTTCACTCTTTTGTCAACTACCTCGAGCCTTGTTTCCGCTGTGTCTACTGACGTTGCCTTTAATAGCTTCTAACGTTCCTTTTGTCAGTCAGCGTAGCCTGCCAGTCTAGTACTTGCTTCTGATCTGATGTTTGTGTAAACAACGTTTGAATGTCATCAGAGTCAAACAGCTTGGTGTAGAGCATCTTCTTGTCTTCTGACCTTGACGTGCTTCTGAGCGTGATACCATGAGAACTTCAGTGCTTCTGCTTCTGATCTCAAGTTCTTCTGATGCTTCCATAGACCCATGTTCTGATTCTGCTTGACCATCTTCTGATGTCTTGCCAGACCATGTTCTGATGTTGCATGCTGAACCTTCTGAGTCAGTTGCCTCTTGCGCTGATTTTGTGCATACTCTTTGTATAATTCCTGAAATGGAAATTGCATAGTATTAGAGTACCACATTATCTCATACAAAATTCATATCCTTGTTATCATCAAAACTAAGAATATTGATCAGAACAAATCTTGTTTTAACATCCTATTCCTAATAAGAAAGATTTAATTAATAGATGACATAACAAAATGTATTTTCTAAATTTGATCTTAAATCGGGATATTACAAAATTCAATTAAAAGAGGAAGATAAATATAAAACAGCTTTTTTGGTACCTTTTGGACATTATGAATGGAATGTTATGCCTTTAGGTTTATAGAATGCACCTTTGAGATACCAAAATATTATGTACAATATATTTAATGATTATTCTCACTTCACAATAGTTTATTTGGAAGATATCTTCGTTTTTTTTCTTTCAGATTCCATTAATCAACATATAGACCATATGAATAAATTCTATGAAATAATCAAGTCTAATGGTCTAGTTTTATCTGAAAAGAAATTTAAAATATTTCAATCAAAGATTAGATTTTTAGGTTTTGATATCAGCCGGGAAATGTATACTCCTATTAGCCGGTTTTAGAATTTGTTAGTAAATTCCCAAATAAAATGAAAGATAAAAACCACCTACAAAAGTTTTTAGGTTGTCTTAATTATGTCTCAAACTTCATTCCCGGCCTTAGAACTATTTGTGCACCATTATCCAAACGTGTCAAGAAAAATCCTCCTCCTTGGGATGACTCTTTGTCTCAAAGTGTTATTCATTTAAAGAAAATAGTCAAAAAATTACCATGTCTAGGAATCCCATGTCCTAGTGCCAAATTAATAGTTGAAACAGATGCCTCTGACCTTGGGTTTGGAGTAATCTTAAAACAAATACTTCTGAGTTCAGAAAAGGAACAAGTTGTCAGATATTATTCTAGGACTTGGTCTTCTGCCCAATTAAATTACAGCACTATTAAAAAAGAAATTTTAGCAATTTTTTTAAGCATTATGAAATTTCATGATGATTTATTTTCCAAATCATTTTTATTAAAAACTCATTGCAAATCTGCAAAAAATTTCTTATAAAAGGATGTAAAAAATTTAATTTCTAAACATATTGTTGCCAGATGACAATCTTTACTTGCATATTTAGATTTTGAAATCATGCATATTGAAGGAATTAAAAACGCTTTTCCTGATTTTTTGACAAGAAAATTTCTGCAGGGTAACCATGAGCAAAAGATGAATAGTAAAGCATCTTATGGCCCCCATTACCATCAAATGATAAGCAGATTATTTTAGGTTCGCCCACCTACTTATCAAAGATTAGCCCTCCTAAATCCTCTTCTAAGGGGTATAAAGTAAAAAATGCATTGATTTCTCCTTTGCAGTTCACGCAGAAGATTACGGCTCCCCCTTCTCCCTAGAAGGCTTCGCCATCAAAGTTAGTATATTACACTCCTCCTCCTACGGAGAGGACAACTTTTATTACAATTTTTTATTTCCTATTATTCCTCTAGAACAACATTACTGCCCTCAGGGGTCTTCTTTGACATAGGTTATTACAAAAATATTTCCTCAAGGATTCTTCTTTTTATCAAAAGATACATTAAAAATAAGAGAATTTTATAAATTTATACTAATAGACTCAGACTCCGTTACTCTCACTCATAAATATGATAACTCGGTTATTAAATTTTCAAAGTTTAAAATTAATAAGGTCTTAACACCCGTTGATTGGAATCTTCCTCCAACAATTGTAAAATCATTTTCAAGGCAATACAGTCCTCAACATTACAGCTATCTTTATTACATGGACGCTTGGTCCCATTTTCTCTGTGTTAAACCTTTTGAACACACCTGGTTCATTTTGTTTAATAAGAATATTTCATTATCTTTTCCTAATTGGTTCATACAGTGGTTCAATGTGTATGAACTCAATGAAAATATATTTCCAGATTATGCCTCCAAAGCTTATAGAGAATTTACATCTACTATTACATGCCCAAAACACAAATCTTTACTGGCTTTTTGCCCCGTCTTTGGCATTAACTGGATTACTTCTTGGACATTCTCCTTTGAACAAATATGGCCAGAGTGTCCAGCCCATCAATTAGTCTATATATATATATATATATATATATATATTAAATGGTGGGTTAGGTTTAACCCTGAAATACTATCACCAACAACATTACAAAATTGGTTTAAAGATCATCCAAAATTATGCAAGACTTCGTCTGCTTCTGAATATACTGCTTTTTTAGCAGACAGATCTAAGGTATTAGCTGCACTATCTTCTTCTATGGATCCAAGGGAATTCATCGGGAAATTAAAAGATGTTATGTTTGTCTTTTCCGAAAGTGATAGTGCTTCCAGCACATCTGAACTTGCACCGAAAAATGAAGACGACTGTTACGGTATTCCAAATCTCTAAGTAGAATCTATTATGTTTCAAGACAGTATTACCTTGATAAAATTACTATAATATTTTTAAATTTCAAGATAAGAGTTGTCATTATTAACTTTAAAGTTACTTTGGCTTTTGGCCTCAAAAGGGATGAAGATAAGAAACGAATAAAGTCAATTTGGCTTTTATGCCTTTATAGAGATGAAGATAAGAAGAGAATAACAGATCTTTAGAATTATATGAAAAAAGAAGATATTATTGTTCGCTTTATAGAGGAATCTGCTACATTATTCATATTGGTGTGTATTATGAAGCCATGTTGGCTTTTTCTTTTTGCTTTTTTCCATTTGAGTTTGTCGGCCACTTATGTATTTATTTTCTTTTTGATATCCGGTTGTAATAAGTTTGAAGTCCGGACTTCTTAGTTTACTCTATATGTAGGAGGTTTGTAAGTTTGTTTAGGGCATTCGAAAATTTAATGAACATACTTGTTCAACAATTGTAGTTTCCTTGAGCAAAAACTCTAGTAAGTTTTTAAATAAAAATGTCTTCGAGCATATTTGTCTATACTAATTATATTTCTGCATTTCATTATTTTAACTCTGATATTTTATACAATATGACAATAAAAATTTACATATTCATTAATTCTTTTAATGATTCAACAATTAGCCTTTACATTATTCGTTCAATCCCATAATGAAGGATCTTAATTCCATTAAAGAAAAAATCATATCCCATGTAAATTAAATAGATATAAAAAGAAAACAAATTAATTTTATTGATAAAGAAATTCCTTTTAAAAGAATAAATGAAAAATTAAAATCTAAGAAAATTCAAGAGAAAATTAAGGAAATACAAGTCAAATTTGTTAAAAACCTTTGTTCAGAACAGCCCAATGCTTTCTGGAAAGGAAAAGTTCATGTTGTATCTTTACCTTATGACCCAATTTTAAGGAAATTAATATACCTACTAAATTTAGGCCAATTCAGATGAATAAACAACATATGAATTATCGTAAAACTGAAATACAAGATTACTTAAAAAAAGGTCTAATTAGGCCAGCCAAGTCTCCTTGGAGTTGCTCTGCATTCTATGCTGTCAACGCCTCTGAATTAGAACGAGGAAGTCCTCGTTTGATAATTAATTATAGACCTTTAAACACCACATTACAATGGATTAGGTATCCTATTCCTAATAAGAAAGACTTAATTAATAGATTACATAATAAAGTGTATTTTTTAAATTTGACCTTAAATCTGGATATTACCAAATTCAATTAAAAGAGGAAGATAAATATAAAACTGCTTTTGTGGTACCTTTTGAACATCACGAATGGAATGTTATGCCTTTAGGTCTAAACAATGCACCTTCAGAATTCCAAAATATTATGAACAATATATTTAATGATTATTCTCACTTCACCATAGTTTATTTGGATGATATCTTAGTTTTTTTTTTTCAGATTCCATTAGTAAACATATAGACCATATGAATAAATTCTATGAAATAATCAAGTTTAATGGTCTAGTTTTATCTGAAAAGAACTTAAAAATATTCCAATCAAAGATTGAATATTTAGGTTTTGATATCCGGTCTTTAGAATTTGTTAGTTAATTGCCAAATGAAATAAAAGAGAAAAACCAGCTACAAAGGTTTCTAGGTTGTCTTAATTATGTCTCAGATTTCATTCCCAACCTTAGAACTATTTGTGCACCATTATTCAAAAGTCTCAAGAAAAATCCTCCTCCTTGGGATGACTCTATGTCTCAAAGTATTATTCATTTAAAGAAAGTAGTCAAAAAATTACAATGTCTAGGAATCCCATGTCCTAGTGCCAAATTAATAGTTGAAACAGATGTCTCTGATCTTGGGTTTGGAGGAATTTTAAAACACATACTTCCGGGTTCAGAAAAGGAACAAGTTGTCAGATATTATTCTAGGACTTGATCTTCTGCCCAATTAAATTACAGCACTAATAAAAAAAATTTAGCGATTGTTTTATGCATTATGAAATTTCAAGATTATTTATTTTCCAAATCATTTTTATTAAAAAATGATTGTAAATCTGCAAGAAATGTCTTACAAAAGGATGTAAAAAATTTAGTTTCTAAACATATATTTGCCAAATGGAAATCTTTACTTGCATGTTTTGATTTTAAAATCATGCATATTAAAGGAATTAAAAACGCTTTACCTGATTTTTTTAGCAAGATAACTTATGCAGGGTAACCATGAACAACAAAAAGACGAATAGTAAAGCGTCCTGTGGCCCCTCATTACCATCAAATGATAAGCTTATTATTTTTGGTTCGTCCACCTACTTATCAAATATTAGCCCTCCTAGTTCCTCCTCTAAGGGGTCTGGAGTAAAAAATGCATTAGTTTCACCTTTATAGTTCACTCCGAAGATTACGGCTTCCCCTTATCCCCAGAAGGCTTCGCCATCAAAGTTAGCAAATTACAGTCCTCATCCTACGTAGAGGATAAATTTTATTACAAAATTTTTTTCATTGCCTACTATTCCTCTGAAACAACATTACTGCTCTCAAGACTCTTCTTTGACACGGGTTATTACAAAAATATTTCCTCAAGGATTCTTCTTTTTTAAAAAAGATACATTAAAAACAAGAGATTTTTATGAGTTTATACTAATAGACTCAGACTCCATTACTTTCACTCATGAATATGATATCTCAGTTATTAAATTTTCAAAGTTTAAAATTAATAAGGTCTTATCACCCGCTAATTGGAATCCTCCTCCAACAGCTGTTAAATCATTTTCAAAGCAACACATTCCTCAACATTACAGCTATCTTGATTACATGGACGCTTGGTCATATTTTCTCTATGTTAAACCTTTTGAACACACCTGGTTCATTTGGTTTAACAAGAATATTTCATTATCTTTTCCTAATTGGTTCTTACAGTGGTTCAATGTGTATGGACTGAATGAAAATACATTTCCAAATTATGCCTCCAAATCTTATAGAGAATTTACTTCTATTGTTACGTGCCTAAGCACAAATCTTTACTGGCTTTTTGCGCCGTCCTTGGCATTAACTGAATTACTTCTTGGACAATCTCCTCTCAACAAATATGGCCAGAGTGTCCAGCCCAACACTTAGTCAAAAATATATCTATTAAATGGTGGGTTAGGTTTAACCTTGAATTACTATCACCAACAACATTACCAAATTGGTTTAAAGATCATCCAAAATTATGTAAGACTTCGTCTGCTTCTAAACATACTGCTTTTTTAGCAGACAGATCTAAGGTATTAGCCGCAATATCTTCTACTATGGATCCAAGGGAATTCATAGAGAAATTAAAAGATGTTATGTTTGCCTTTTCCGAAAGTGATAGTGAGCACATCTGAACTTGCATCGAAAAATGAAGACGACTGTTACGGTATTCCAGATCTCTGAGGAGATTCTATTATATTACAAGACACCATTACCTTGATAAGATTACTATAATATTTTTAAATTTCAATATTAGAGTTGTCATTATCAACTTTAAAGTTACTTTGGCTTTTTGCCTCAAAAGGGATGAAGATAAGAAAGGAATAAAGTCAATTTGGCTTTTATGTCTTTAAAGAGATGAAGATAAGAAGAGAATAAAAGATCTTTGGAATTTTCTGAAAAGAAAAGATATTATTGTTAGTTTTACAGATGAATCTGCTACATTATTCATCTTGGTGTGTATTATGAAGCCATGTTGGCTTTTTCTTCTTTCTTTTTGATATCCGGTTGTAATAAGTTTGAAGTTCGGACATTTTAGTTTACTCCTATATATAGGAGGTTTGTAAGTCTGTTTAGGACATTCGAAAATTTAGAGAACATACTTGTTTAACAACTGTAGTTTCCCTGAGCAAAAACTCTTGTAAATTTTTAAATAAAAATGTCTTCGAGCATATTTCTCTATATTAATTATATTTCTGCATTTCATTATTTTAACTCTGATATTTTATACAATATGACAATAAACATTTGCATATTCATTAATACTTTTATTGATTCAACAATTAGCCTTTACATTATTCGTCTGATCCAGTCATTAATATATATATATATATATGTGTGTGTGTGTGTGTGTGTGTGTGTGTGTGTGTGGTTAGATGCTGGAACCTGATTGATGATGTTGGACTGTTATAGGAGTTATGTTAACCTCTAGAACGGTGGTGCGAAGTGGACTCGATAGTCTGTGTTTCAGTGTGTTTATTTCATTAAAATCCATCATACGCGCGCACTTCTGGATCATTGAATCTTGCCACGTCAATTAATGAACTTGATCCAACACGCCACAATTTTTGTTATTTTCTAATTTCCATTTTTTTTCTTTTTATTCATTTAACTTTAAGAATCATATCTCTCTCATTTTAATTCCAAAAAATATGAAAAGATTCACAAATACATTTATGATTATCTTACACTTTCTATTAATTTTTGAGAATTTTATTTATGTTTTTCATATTTTTTTATTAATTTTCTCTTATTCGCATGATTTTAATTGGTTTAAAAAATAGTTTTTGGTTTCTAAAAATCCCCAAAAAATTTCTAAAAATATTGGAAACCATTTCTGATTTTTTCCATACCTCTATTTGCAATTTATTCAATGTTTCTAGTATACTTTACTATTTTCTCTTTTATTTTCATTTTAAAAACGTTTTTAAAAACGTTTTTAAAAATCCTTTTCTTCATTTTAATTGTATTTTTGTGCATTTTATGTTATTAATCTTTGATAACCATGGATTGTGACTTATTTGGTTTTGAATTTCATCAACATCTATGAAACTTGGTTGTTGATAGGTATAAAAAACCAAATCCACCAAAATGGATGATTGATTTTGATGAAGTTTTGACCTAATTGTGATCCAATTTGGTTTGTAATCTCTTGATTGATCTTATCTTGTCTCTCCAACTTTTTCTCCTTCTTTTTGATCAATTAGATGATGATGTATTCATCTTGTTCAATTAAGTTTGGATTAGCACTTGATAAACTTTCATTAATTCAAATCTACTTTCCACTTGATCAAAGGATCATGTGAAGTACTTTGGGTTGATGATAAGTTTGTCCTAAGATACTAAGAAGGACTTGATTGATGTAATGATCTCATCTCCTTGACTTAGTCTTGATCACCTTGTTTTGATTTGTGCTATTTGTTTTAAGAGAATGATCTTTATCATTTCTCAAACAAATATGGTACATAAATTTTATTGACCGACCTCATAGAAGCTACTTCTATATAAGTACATCTACGATTGCCTAACATAGCTCTAAATTATCCCAAAACAGTTGATTAATCATCATTACTAACACTAACAATATTATTCTATAATTTTACTTTAACGCACTTTAATTCTTGCCTTTAATTTTTTCCTTTAATTCTTTCCTTTACTTTATGCAATTTACCTTTAGCATTACATTTCATACTACTTGTTTATGGTTGTTTATATTTATGCTTATTTTCCTTTTGTCCATTTGGACATTTGATCTTTTTGTCCTAAAACATTAATAAAGGAAAAACCCTAACAAAAAAACTTAATTGTAGACTTGGACTATTGGTTACTATCCCCTGCTTAAGGAATTAGACTTTTGGACTTAGGATAGACCCTTAAGCTTGGAGACTTCATCTGGTACCTATGAATCCATCTGGTTCATTAGACTTGAGACTTTGGGATTCCTCTATGGCAATTGGTTTTTTTTCTGTTTGTGTCCATCTGATGCAGGTTTACTTTGTCTGATACCTTGAAGCAAATCCTCTGATGCAAGTGCATCTGATACATTATGATTTATCTAAAACACTTTGGCTTAGCTTGTTGTTTTATCTTATATGCTGCTTGGCTTGGTTTATCTGTGATTTCTTGGTTATATGGTACTTGTGGGCTTAATCCAAAGAAAAAGAATGCTTATGTTGACTTCATGTCACATGTTTGCTTTTTTGTCAGTTAGATCTTTCTTGTCCTTAGCTTTTATTTTATGCATTAGCATAATCCCTTCATCTCTTGTCCATATCTTCTTATATTTGAGATATAATTCTCCTATCCCCATGATATTGACTGATATTTTGTTGATTCTTTTCCATTTGAAATAGCTAGTGGCATACTTGTTAATCTCTATCCAAGTTGGAGCCCTTCTTTCATTGTGATGCAAAGATCCATCTGTTCTCATGCTTATGGTTGATCAGTTGAGTTTTCTCCTTTAAGATGACAAAGTGTCTCTTCATTAAAAATCAATCAAAACAAACCGTCTTGTTTTCCTTATAAAAAGAACTACAAATGGTCTACCTTCCCTATTGCACCCAAGGGGTATGTAGGCACAAGATGCGACGTCTTACTGAGCATAAATAAAACCCATAAAAATGTTCTTTTCTCATCCCATCAATCTTTTCACACAATTCTTTTATTTCATGACACAAATTTTCAAAAAGTTTCCCATGGAGTACAATGGATGTGAAGGATGCTAATACATTGCCCTTACATAACCAACCCCCGTACCCTTTTTCTCTTGGATTTATTAGTTTTGCTTTTAAAACTTATATAGGTTTTTATTCGCTCTTTTCCCATTCCTTCAGAAACAATAAAGATCGGTGGCGACTCTTGCCCTTTCTAAGTTAAGTTAATCAATAGCTTAATTTCAATTTTCTCACCAAGACACGACGGACCTTAAAAATGTATACTCCAAAAAAAATGGTGAAAGAGGAATCACCGGGGCTTGGGGAAAAGCAATAAAAGTTTGGGGAAGAAGAAAACACCTACAATTTGCGCAAAGAATGAAAACGTGGTTACGAAGATGAATTAAGTTGTATATTTTGAGGTGGGACACGTAAAGCAATGGTCCTAAGTAAAAGGAAATGGGAAGATGAAAAACAACAGTTGGATTTGCCTCAAGATTATAATGACATTCGATTACACTTGAGCATCCTAGAGGGAAGCGTAACGCCCTAATTTAAGGAATTAGGGACACGTGTAAGAACAATTTTGTGAGATGTAACACCCTTCTAAACCCCGCAGAAAATTTTTCAAAAATCAGAGTAAAACATGAGGAAGGGCATTACAACTCCAATAAAATAAATAAACATTCATGTCATGCCATATAAGGAACGATAAACCAAAATTATTCAGGTAGCATGTTAACACAGCAGAATATTCTTAACAACTGAATAATCAAACAACCGGAGTCATAGACTCATAATTCAACCATAAACCATAAACAAAACAGAAGTTTATCAGCCAATTCTAAAATAACGTTCCCGGTGTTACACGACCAGAGCATGACACAGACCCAACCGACTCTAACGAACTACTTGACGAGCTAATCCTCACCAAGTACACAAGCTACTCCTCAATCTGAAAAATAACAACAGTAAGGGTGAGTTTCATTCACATTAACAAATGTTATAGGAATATAAACAATACAACTTCATCCATACATTATTCACCCAAATCAATTATATTCAGATAGCATAGCAACATTTATCAAATACAGTCATTATTACCAAAATACACGCAAATTGCAACATTGGACAACTTCCATTCATGTTACAATTATACACAACAACCTAATGCAATGCAACTAAATGCATGTGGTACCAATCATGGGATAACCCATCTCACCGATCCACCACCATAAAGATTCGGCTACTTCTCTCACTAATTCCGCACAATGGGAATTAGCTACCGCTGTCCCACCACCATAAAGGATACAGCCCACAACATGATTATGAAATGCATGCATCAACCACGACATGCTCATCATTAATATCCACCAACAATTCATAATCATTCATGTCACAACATACAAGCATAATAATATCACAACCATTTGATATTCACCAAACACAATCCACAAAACCAACAAAATGATTTTTAAATTATAATCCCCTAATATACATCATTAAATAGGGAAATAATTCATCTACCAGGCCCTCGAAACGGCGTGCAAAAAGGATTAACGGTTTAGAAGTTACGGATTTTTAAAATAAGCATTTTTCCAAAAAGCTTAAGTGGTAACCGGTTACTCCAATTCAAGTAACCGGTTACTACCTTACGGAGTAACCAACAAGTCTATTCGTAACAGCGGTAACCGGTTACTTCAAAACCAGTAACCGGTTACTGCCTCCCAGCAGAACCACAGAACACAAATTCCAACAGTGGTAACCGGTTACCCCAACTCAAGTAACCGGTTACTTCACAACGAATAGGCCATCTCAGTGACGTAACCTCAGGTAATCGGTTACCACTCCCCAGGTAACCGGTTACCTCGTACCAGAAACCCCAAAACTCCATTTTTCAGCACCTGCAACAATTCCAATTCATACCAGAACGTACTACAACGTATTGCAACATCAAATAGCACCAACAAACACGAAAATACACATTTACACATACTTCTAATCATGCTTTAACATCATTATTCAACACCAATCATCATTCACAACATAAATTGAACCAAAGTTCTATAAACCCCAAAACCCCAAACACCGACACATAATCCAATTCAGAATCCTAACATACGAATTCAATCGAATCATTCATAATACCCATAATAGAGGTTAATGAGAAGAATCCCCCCTTACCTCGATGTCGAATTCTTGGATGCTCTTTCTCTTCGCACTTGCTCTTCTCCCAATTTCACGTTCAATCTTCTCTTCTCCCTTTTTGGCTCTCCTTTCACAAAATACTTCTCTTTTCTATTTTATGAAAATATAACTTTATTTTAGAAAAGGGCTTTACAACTGGTACACCCCCCAACTGCTACTAGCAACACTGGCCCATTAGCCTTATTTCATCCATATTTCCCAATAATCCAATTAATTCTAATATTTAATAAAAAAAAATTAATTAAATTAAATAAAGAATTTTATGGGGTGTTACAACCCTCCCCCACTAGAAAAGTTTTCGTCCTCGAAAACATACCTTAGGCAAAGAGTTTCGGGTAGGAGTCCTTCATCTGGCTCTCCAATTCCCATGTGACATTTCCACCGGCTGGTCTTCCCCAAGCTACTCTGACCAACGTTATCTCCTTGCCACGCAATTGTTTCACCTTCCGATCCTCAATCCTCATAGGCAAAGCTTCAACTGTCAGATTATCCTTTACCTGTACGTCATCCACTTGGATCACATGAGATGGATCAGAAATGTATTTCCTCAACTGCGATACATGGAATACATCATGCAGATTCGCAAGTGTCGGTGGCAACGCAATGCGATACGCCACCTCTCCCACTCTTTCTGAAATCTGAAACGGACCAATAAAACGCGGAGTCAACTTCCTTGACTTTAGAGCTCGTCTGATACCAGTCATAGGAGTAACTCTCATAAACACATGATCTCCTTCTTGAAACTCAAGTGTTCTCCGCCTCTTGTCATGATAACTCTTCTGACGACTTTGAGAAGCCTTCATCTTCTCTTGAATCATCTTAATCTTTTCCGTCGTTTCTTGAACAATCTCTGGTCCAATCACCGCACTTTCGCCAGATTCATACCAACATAAAGGCGTTCTACACCTCCGACCATACAAAGCTTCAAACGGAGCCATACCAATGCTCGAGTGAAAACTATTATTGTAGGTAAATTCGATCAAGGGTAGATAACTATCCCAAGTACCACCTCTTTCCAACACACAAGCACGCAATAAATCCTCTAGCGATTGGATAGTTCTTTCCGTCTGTCCATCCGTCTGCGGATGATAAGCAGAACTCAATCTCAGCTTAGTACCCAAAGCCTTCTGCAACCCTTCCCAAAATTTGGATGTAAACCTTGGATCTCTATCTGACACGATACTCGAAGGAATACCGTGTAAACTCACTATCTTCTCAATGTACAATTGAGCCAGTTTCTCCATTGGGTAATCCATTCTCATTGGTATAAAATGAGCAGACTTTGTCAACCTATCCACTATGACCCAAATGGCTTCATAGTTCTTCACCGTCCTCGGCAACCCAGAAACAAAATCCATAGATATACTATCCCACTTCCATTCCGGAATAAATAACAGTTGCATAGCTCCATATGGTTTCTGATGCTCAATCTTCGATTTCTGGCAAGTTAAACAAGCATAGACAAATTCAGTTATTTCCTTTTTCATTCCAGGCCACCAAAACAGCTTCTTTAAATCATGATACATCTTGGTAGCAACAGGATGTATACTCAATCCACTACGATGTCCTTCTTCGAGAATACTCTTCCTCAATTCGGAAACATTAGGAACACAAACACGCTTACCAAACCTTATAATACCATTCTCGTCGATTCTGAATTCACCTCCCTTGCCTTGGTTAATTAGAGTCAATTTATCCACTAACTCTACCTCAGCTTTCTGACCCTCTCGAATCTCTTCCAGAATACCACTAGTCAGCTTCAGCATGCCCAACTTAACATTGACAGGAGTGTCTTCGCATACTAAACTCAAATCTCTAAATTGTTCAACTAAATCCAATTCTCTTGCCATCAGCATAGACATATGCAAGGACTTCCTACTCAAAGCATCGGCAACCACGTTTGCTTTACCCGGATGGTAATTTAGTCCAAAATCGTAATCCTTGAGGAACTCTAACCATCTCCTTTGCCTCATATTCAGCTCTTTTTGATCAAAGAGATACTTCAGGCTCTTGTGATCACTAAACACTTCAAACCGCGAACCATACAGATAGTGTCTCCACAATTTCAACACAAATACCACTGCTGCCAACTCTAAGTCATGAGTCGGATAGTTTCTCTCATGTACTTTGAGTTGCCTCGACGCATACGCGACTACCTGTTGATTCTGCATTAGTACACCTCCTAATCCCAACAATGAAGCATCACAATATACAACAAAAGATTCCGCCGGATTCGGCAAAATCAAGATCGGCGCACTAGTTAACCTCCTCTTCAATTCTTGAAATCCTTCTTCACATTTCGAATCCCATATGAATGCTTGACCCTTCCTAGTCAACTTAGTTAACGGTAACGCTAACTTCGAGAAACCTTCAATGAACTTTCTATAGTAACCCGCAAGACCAAGGAAACTACGGATTTCGGAAACTGACTTCGGAGCTTCCCATTGAGACACTGCTTCTACTTTCGTTGGGTCAACGGCAATACCATCTTTAGAAATTACATGCCCAAGAAAGCTTACTTCACTTAGCCAGAACTCACACTTTGACAGTTTCGCATAAAGTTTCTTTTCCTTCAATAGTTCTAATACCACCCTCAAATGCTCTGCATGTTCTTCTTCGCTCTTAGAATATATTAGTATATCATCGATAAATACCACCACAAACTGATCCAGATAAGGATGGAAGATCCTATTCATATACTCCATGAAAACCCCCGGCGCATTGGTCACCCCAAATGGCATCACTGTATATTCGTAATGACCATACCTTGTTCTAAATGCCGTTTTCTGAATATCGTCCGTCTTCACCCGAATCTGATGATATCCCGACCTCAAGTCAATTTTGCTAAACACACTCGCACCAACCAGTTGATCCATCAAATCATCAATCCTCGGTAATGGATACCGATTCTTGATAGTAACTTTATTCAGCTGTCTATAATCCACACACAGTCTCATAGAGCCTTCTTTCTTCTTTACCAACAACACCGGCGCACCCCACGGCGACACACTAGGACGAATGAATTCTTTTTCCAGTAACTCTTCCAGTTGACCCTTCAATTCTGCTAATTCAGATGCCGACATACGATACGGCTCCATCGACACAGGACTAGTTCCAGGAACTAACTCAATAGCAAATTCTACCTCCCTCTCTGGCGGTAACTCTCTTACATCTTCTGGAAAAACTTCTGGGAATTCACATACTACTGGTAAATCACTACTCACCGCTTTCTTCTTCACTTCCATGGATGCAATCAACATAAACACGGAAGCCCCGTCCTTCATGGCTTCATCCACTTGTCTAGCAGTCATTGCTAAATCCTCGACACTGACATCTTCAGGAAAAATAACTGTCTTCGTGAAACAGTTGATATGAACCCGATTAAATTGCAACCAATTCATACCCAGGATGACATCAAGTTGTTCCAACGGAATGCACACTAAGTCCATTCCGAACTCTCTGCCAAAAATATCAATTGGACAGTTCAAACAGGCAAACGAAGTTGTCACTGAACCCGACGCAGGAGTGTCAATGATCATACTTCCACGAATATCAGATATTTCCAAGTTCAAACGTTTAGCACAATCCAATGAAATAAACGAGTGAGTTGCTCCAGTATCTATTATTGCAATTAAAGGAGTGCCATGGATAAAACACGTACCTTTAATCAATCGATCTTCTGGAGTAGTCTCTGAACCTGATAAAGCGAAAACTTTACCCCCAGTTTGATTCTTCTTCGGCTTAGGACACTGTGGACTGATATGGCCCTCTTCACCACAGTTATAACAAGTCACAGTCCTTCCTTTGCAGTCAACAGCAATGTGGCCTGCTTTACCACACCGGTAGCACTTCTTCTCTTCACTTTTGCACTCATGAACACGATGTCCCGGTTCCCCACACTTAAAGCACTTAACAGGGGCACTAGAGTCTCCCCCACTAGGCTTCTTCCAACTTCCAGCTTTATAATTACCTCTACCATATGGTTTACCACGGTCCATCGGCTTCTTCCCTTTCTTGTCAACTAACTCGCGGGAGTGAGATTGTAACACCCCATATTTTCTAATTTTAATTTAATTGGAAATTAAATTATCATTTATAATTATTTGGTATTTTGTTGAATTATTGGAGAATTATGGATTAAGGGCCATTGGGCCGGATGGTGAGATTAGTAGTATGGGGGTGCTAAGTGAGTAAGCCCATTACTAATTATTTTATGGTTTCATAAAATAAAGGAAATAAGGAAAAAGAGTCAGAACGTGGAAAATGAGAAGTGGAAGAGAAGAGCTGAGGAACGTAAAGAGGAACCAAAGAGGAAGAGGACCAAAGATCAAGAACTTGGCTAAGGTAAGGGGGGACTCTTCCAATTATCATCACTTATCGTGTTATGAATGATAGGGCATGATTAGGGATATTGTTTGGATCAATTTGATCATATGTCAGAGTCAGGCTTTGGGATAATTTTAATAGAAGTGAATAATTGATGAATACCTCTGTGAATTCTATATAGAATTGTATGTTAATTGATGTTTGTGTTGTGGGTATTGTATCAGTTGTTGTGTTGTTGTGTTCTTCCATGAACACTGAATCTGAATTATGGGTTTCCAATAATTGTATAGAAAGTTAGGTTTTAATGTGTAAAACTGACATAGGATAATAGATTGATGAAATTGGATGAATACCATATGTTAATGTGTGAAAAGATGGTGTTTTAAACCTAAAATCGTAGCCTGTTATGAGTGAAAACGAGTGGAAAACAGACTGGTGCGAAATTGCATATTTTTGGAGAAATACTGGTGTTTTGCGTATGGAATTCTGGCATACGCGTATGGGATGAGGCCATACGCGTATGGGTCTGTTGATACTCGTATGGGAATTTTCAGTGTAAATTTAGTTCTGCTGATTTGCGTATGGGATGACTGATACGCGTATGGGTTTAGGTGATACGCGTATGGGAGGTGCCATACGCGTATGGGTTCTGTGTGTAAAAATTCTATTTTGTGATTTTCTTCGAAAGTTCAATGATGCGTAACTTTTGATCCGTAACTCCGTTTTTAGTGCCGTTTCGAGTATGATGAACCTTATGAGATAACCTATGAGTTTAAATGATAAAATGAGGTGTATCTTTCAATTAATTTTGAATTATGAATTTATTGATTGATGAATGATGTATTGTACATATATATGATGAGATATGACAATACATGCTATGTTTTAAACATGATTCGTATGATGATTTTGTTTGATTGTGTAATGGAACTCATGATATATTTCATGTGATGATATGAGTATGATGTGAATACTTTGTTCGTTTGATGGATGATATATTGTTGACATATGTGAAGAGATGTGACAATATAAGACGTGTTGAAAACATGATTATGTGATGATTGTTGAGAATTGTACAATAATGATTGACTTGTTTTGGAAGATGTGAATACATGTATATTCTTACTTTTGATGATGATGATTAGTGTAATACATGTATGTTCTGTAATGATGGTAATGATGATTGATTTGTGATGAATGATGTTAATGTATATATGAACATGCTTAATAATGATGATGATGATGATGATGATGATGATGATGAAATGAGTATAGATGATGCTACTCATAGAATGGTGATGATGAAAGTATGTTATATATATATTTGCATGCATTCATAAACATTGATGAGGGCTGAATCCTAGATGATGAGAGGATTCAGTGAAGGGCAGAATTCCCACTGTGTGGAATTTATGCTGGCAGGGCCGTATCTGGATGATGATAGATCGGTCGGTGGATGATTTCCACTGGTGATGTTTGGTACCACATGCATAGAGTCAGTTGCATTCATATGCATGAATTTGATAACATGACTGAATGTATTTCCTTGTTATGTTTTGGTGTTATGTGTTTGTGTAGTGATGGATAATCTAGATATAGATGAGTTGGGTGAATAATATAACTATTGATGTACTGTTATTTATAATGCAATAATATTTGTTAATTGCGAATGAGACTCACCCTTACACTATATTTTTCAGATTGAGGATAGCGGCTCCGACTCGGTGAGGATTAGCTCATGAGTCGATATGTTGTTTAGCGTCGGGTCATGCTCTGATAGGTGTAACACTGGGGGAAACGCTGTTTTTGAGTTTATGATAATAACTCATTTTTGTTTAATTTATTTGAGGATTAATACATCGATGATGTGATGTAATTTGATGATGTTATTCCGCTGTGTCAACATGATATATTATGAAGTATGAGTTATAATGAAAAGTTCCTTAGTGAATGCATGTCATATGACCGATGTTGTTTATTTTATTTATGAATTGTGACACTCTTGTGCATGTTACTCTGATTTATGTAATTAATTGCCGCGGGGTTTAGAAGGGTGTTACAATAGTGGTATCAGAGCAGGTCGGTCCGTCCGGCCAATTGTCGAGTCAGTTGAGTTGTACGACAGTTGAGTACTGTCGGCGTATTATTCCTTGGTACGCGACATGTGTGTGAATCACTGTCGGTACTTGGTTGTTTGTTGCGGAATTTGGTTTGAAACAAGTGGGGGAGAAGCTTCACTTCTCGGTTATGTTTCAGTTGTAAGATGATTGGTCCAGTAGGCTGTTGTTGGCAACAGTGCAAGCGTTGTTGGAGTTTGTTGTTTCCCGAATTGAAGGTGACTTGGAAATAGGACTTGGCTGGTAATTAAGTTTGAGCATTTTGAGGGAGGATGATTATATGCAATTGATGATTATTTGTAGGAGAGGAAAATTAGGAAGTTGCAATGTATCAGCTCTGCTGAGAGGCTGCAAAGTTGTCAGTTGAGTAGCCTTGCGTCTCGGAAAAGGTTCGGTTGCAAGTTTGCAAAGAGGATTGCTGTCATGATGTTTCAGAAATCGAACTTCGGCGATGGGATGTGTTGCTTAAGTTATAAGAATGTTTGGAATCGAAGAGATATGATAAGGGGCTGTTTGGAATGTGATTGAGTTGAAGATGATGAGTTTTGGAGCGGAATTTCCGTAAGAAAAACGCAGGAAAGTTGCTGAACTGTTATGAAACTTCAAAAATTCATAACTGGAGTTCCGGACATCCGATTTGAGTTCCGTTTGAAGCGTCGGAAAGCTAACGAGATGAACTTTGTTATAAAAAATGGTTGCAGCAGCTGTAACATATTTAATTGTGTCAGTAGGATGTTGGAAAGCGGTGAAGTTGCGGTTACGCTTGCTCTTAGAACTAGACTTGTTTGTTGGTACTGCCCGGGATGTCAGTGTCAGCGTTGGACGGATTGAAGGAATAATTAGAAGGTTGTTGAGAAGTAATTTTAAGAATTGAATATACCATTTGAAGAGTTTTGGGAATACCGTATAGAGCGTCGCTGCATGATGTCGATGTTGCATTTTGGATGACGTTGGAAAATTCATATCTTGAGTTCCGAGTGTCGGATTAATGTGCCGTTTGAACCTACGAAGAGGAGGGATTATGTTATACTTTATGGGAGAGTTATAAATACAGTAGGGTGACCCTATGAGGAGAGGTGCTGAAGTCGGTTATGGAAGCGTGAAACTTGTTGAATAAGAATGCCTATTGTCGGATTGTTTGAAACGAAGTTGAGTAGAATATGTTGTCGATGAATAAGTTGATGAGGTATTCGGTAATGAAGATGACTTGAGTACCGATGGATTTTAGTGAGAAGTGAATTAGTAGTAAAGATGGAATAAACTTTAGAACTCTTGGAATCGTATTTGTGATGCCAAAGAAGAATTGTAGAGGATTTCTGGCACCTATTGATGTGAGGAAGACTTTGTTGAAATTCCTAGTGGAATGATATTTGGACGTAAAAGACGTCATGGGATTGGGAGTAAAACCACGAGTTATGAATGTTGTCGCAGTCTTTTGCTAAGATGAGGATTTTAATTTGGAACGAGATGGATAGTAATGTACGAGTATATTAGTGATTGTGAAGTTGGAAGTACTTAACAAGTGTGTGACGCTAAGTGACTATGAAGCGGATTGTGTAAAATGTTTGGATGTTGTTGTCTCAGTGATAAGGTCCAATGAGAGGGAAGCGTGCGAGTTGTGAAGACTCAAAGTGAATTATTGGGCTATGACGATGTTAATGAGTTTGAGTGCAAACTTGGAAGGGACGCTATTATGTAGTAACGACGATTTATGCTTAAATATGGTTGTCGACTATCTATTGACAAATTTAGGACTTGATCACCCTAAATCTCTTGTTGGTAGTAGGTGGAATCATATAGATGAGATGAGCTTGTTTTGTTACCTTAATGGTATAAGATGTGATGAATACTAAGCCGTGGGAATAATCACTCACTATGTTGTGTGAACTTATGAAGAGGTGAATATGAAAGAGTGCAACATGATGGACAAATGACTTTGTCGCGGGCGAAAAACCGTTTTGTTCCTCTTTTTTGTGGGATGAGACACCTGATGCCTTCTTTGGGCTCGAGTGCTCATAAAAATGATTTTTCTTTGTTTCGACCAAACTTTTTATTATTTCCAAAGGAGGAAAAGGAAAAAAGCTGCAATAACCTAAAAGTGGGGGGAGATCTTGGGTAAGAGGGTTGGTTATACGAAGGGAAGGTATTAGCACCCAACGTATCTATAGTACTCTATAGGTTTCTTTTCTTTGTTTTTCATTCCATATTGTTGAGAGGTTCTTGTGAAATAGGTGGGACCTAAGGTGTTTGTTTGATTATGCTCGCAAAGATCATCGCGATCCTCTGCATACATATCCCTTAGAGGGAATCAGAGCATCTGTAGCTCGGGTCTACGGGTGCTAAGGTTTGAATGGTTTTTTTTGTTTTGTTTTGCTCGCCAAGGATCGACCTTGTGCCTACGTATTCTCAAAGGGATGTTGAGAAAGTCAGAGCAATCGTAGTTCCCACTTATGCTAGTGGAAGCAAAGGAAAATAGACAAATGTCGTCTAAATGCTAGATGTATCTAATCTATATCATCACATACATCTATTTAATTTTGTTTGTTCGTTTAACCAGCCTTGTGGCAAAAACTTTCAGTGAAGTCAGCCTTGTGACAAAAAGTTTTGATTAATCAGCCAGCCTCGTGGCAAAAGTTTCAATGAAGTCAGCCTTGTGACAAAAACTTTGATTAATCAGCCAGTACGGTGGCAAAACGGTTTGATTGATTAGCCAGCCTTGTGGCAAAAAGAAGTTTGATTGATTAGCCAGCCTTGTGGCAAAAAGTTTGATTGATTCATTGTTTGTGATGATATATAAGAGATACTCCTAGCATAGAGATGAAAAATGTCTAATCTCCTAGGGTATTTGTTTTGGATATTGGGGATGCTTATAAGAAGCCCGTGGGTCCTTGTACGAAGCCCAAGAGGAGGCTATCCGAGGGTCCTTGCATTGTAAGCCCAAGAGGAGGCTATGGGAGGGACAATCCAGGGTCCTTGCATTGTAAGCCCAAGAGGAGGCTATGGGAGGGACACTCGTTTGTACAAAGCCCAAGGGGAGGCATGGTATAGTTGGTTTGAGCTCTTAGAGCGATTTCACCGGGAAACCATACTCTATGTCCTAACCTAAACTAGTGGAGATTCTTTGCACGAAGCCCAATAGGAGGCTATGGGGAACCTAGTGTTGTACTAAGTTGAACAAGCATATAACACAATCACAAGTATGAACAAGTACGAACAAATATGAACCAAGTACATGAACAAATATGAACAGTTATACATATGACAAAGTGTGTGTATATAATGGAGTTTATGAAGGAAATATACCTGTAAGCATGATCCATTTGTATACACAGGGCTCGGGACTCACACTCGGGGAGAAGTCCACTTGAATTTATTCAAAGCTATGTAAACAGGTATTTATAAAAGGGCTTGGGACTTATACCTACATGGAGGCCCATGGTATATTTTTGGGAAGATTTAAAGAAACCTTCATTTTTGGTTTGTTATTCAAAGCTTAAAAAATGCATTGATTGAGATATGTACAAAAATGCGTACAATGAAATACCTAATTTCATGTACTGGAGTGGGTATGTACAAAAGGGGCTTGGGACTTATACCTACATGGAGGCCCATGGTATATTTGAAAAGTTTTGAATAATTTGAAGTTTTGAAAATGATTTGAAAATGACTTGAAAATGATTTGAAAATTGTTTGAAAAGATTTTATTTTGAAGAAGTTTT
The DNA here is from genome assembly GCF_029867415.1 of Vicia villosa. Classification (NCBI taxonomy): domain Eukaryota; kingdom Viridiplantae; phylum Streptophyta; class Magnoliopsida; order Fabales; family Fabaceae; genus Vicia; species Vicia villosa. The sequence continues at coordinate 481,608 of NW_026705640.1, read as the reverse complement.
ATTGTTTAAAGAAGAAAAAACTGTATAAAAGGAAAAAGGAGTGGGTCTTATACTCTCTAATATTCGAGAGGCCCCTGTTTTATTTTCATAAAACAGAGTGGATGGTTTGAAAAAGATGTGTGATTTGTTGTTAAAAAAACTGTTTGAAAGTTTTGGAAAAAAGTTTTCTGTACAAAGAAAGACGAAAGGGACTTATACTCTCTAATATTCGAGAGGCCCCACATCGTTTTGAAAATCAATTGATCAATTAAAAAGATTTAATCAATAGTTTCAAAAAAGAAATGGTTTATTTGTCTTTGAAAAGAATCGCGATCGCTTATTTAAAATGATTTGAATTTTGAAAGAAGTTAATTTAATCAAGATAAACAAAAAGATTGTCTTCAATTGACACTTAGATGATTAGGGTTTACTCAAAAAATATTTACAAGTGATTAGGTTAAAAATTAAATGAAAAACAATATTTAAAGTATTAAAAAACACTTAAAAATGTTATTTTAAACTTAATTAAAAATGTATTAAACAAATATATTTTTGTGATTTTTTTTTGATATTCATAAAATACATATATAAAATAATAAGTGTGTAAAAAATGAAGTAAAAATAATTAATTTTGATTGGTTAAAATGATTAATGAAATTGTGAAGAAATTAAAGAAAACAAGTGGTAAAAAAGAATGGTTTTGGCATGGATAAGTGTTGAACTCGTGACCTGAGGTTTACCACTCAAAACACTTACCAGTTGAGCCACGCGCTTGGCTTGTCATGTAATAGCTCCAGTTAAAAATATTTGAAACCAACTTCAGGAATACACAAAACCAAATAAATCACACAAAATAGCAAAAGGGGGGTCCCTGTGGTTCGAACCCGCGCCCTTATTGATCAAAGACTTATAACGCACATGCTTGCCACTGGGGTGGCTGTTACATCCGGTAATAAAATACACTTAACACAATATATTACCAGCCAAGTTCTAAAAATGAAGTTTCCCACTTCATCTTCTTCATTTAAACCGAGAAACAACAATGGTGGACAACATTCGAGATCCTTCGTTTCTCAACCAAATCAAAAACTTTAAACATGAATCTTGCTCAGTTTTTCATCACGAATTCAATCATATAAATCATGAAAGCTATAAATCAAAGATAAGCATGAATTTTGGAAATCCCAAATTAAACCCTAACTGAACAAACTCAAAATTCTCAGAGCATGGTTGATTTTAATGGAAGTTATGGATTCAGTTAGCTTTAGCATGATCATATGAACAATTTACTTTACAAAATTTATGTTAAATATGCATGAATGATCACATTAGAAAACGCATAAAAAACTCACCTTGGTTGGAATTTGCAGAACTTGAGAGAGTGCTTCCAGATGCAAACTTTCGATCCTATTAGCTTCCTTGAGTGTATTTGAGTGTGTTCCAACCCCTAACTTGCTTTGAAACTTGTTGAAACTCCATGACCAAATCAAAGTGCAGCATGCTGATTTTTGAATGAGAGAGCTTGATTGGCACGATACCAGTTGCAATTTTATGGTTTGGATGAATTCTATATGATGTATATGAGGTGTTGGAAGTGGAAATTTGAGGGATGCACGAGTGGATTTTGTTTTGGCAAGTTTTGGCTCACTTTGTGCATAAATGGAGGTTGAAGAGTGATTATGTGTTTTGGGTGTTTTTGAGAGGTGTGAATGGTTCACACAACTTCCATATGATGTTTAGGAAGTGTTAGAAGCATCACTTTGCTTAAAACTTCAAAGGTTTGGAAATTGGTATTTCTCCCTCTTTGAAAACTCATGAAACTTACAACTTAAGAAAGAAAGAGAAAACCAATTCTTTGAGAGGTTTTGGTGTAAGTTTTAAGTGAAATAGAAACCTCTATTTATAGGCAAACATTCTGATATGGTGAGAGCAAGGAATGGCTTGGATGGTTTGCAACTTGGCTTAAGAGGTAAGTTAGAATCTTTTCATTTAATGCTTTAGGTTAAAAACCTAAACCATGGTTAAAGAACTCAAGTGCTAATATATTCTCTCCAATCTGATCTTTAGAGATAAGAATCTTGCTGTCATCATTCTATTTGGTCATTTCTTGCATTATTGGTCACATAGTGTTCATAACTTAGTGAAGAAATGGTGAAAATTCAAGCATAATGGTCACTAATGTCAAATTTCAAAACCATAGCTACACTCCATATTTTTTCATGCTCTTGGACATTTTGGAAAGCTCATGTTACATACTTCAAAACCCTAGTTGAAAGTTTCTTCAAGACCTTTAAGGAAATGGGTGAAAAAGATCCATGAACTTTGAAGAAAATGAGATTTTGAGTGAAGTTTTCAAAAAGTACCAACTTTGAAGCACCATATCTCTTAAATGGTTGATCTTATGGAAAAAAATTATATGTGTCAAAGTTGTTTATTGGATCAAAATCTACAACTTTCATGTTGGAAGTTTTTTTCAGTTTGTAGGTGAAATTTTGAGGAATTCCCTTTCAAAGTTTGGAAAAAACCATGGAAAACACTTAGAAAATTTTTCTAAGTATGAAAGTCAAACTTTTGACTTTTTGATTCTTGATTAATTTTCTTGATTTTTCTTGATCAAATGACTTCATACTTCATATATTGATGATTTAAAACTTCAAAAGTCATGGTTGACCAAAATTCCCCAAAAGTCAATGGCAATCTTGTACAGTTGACTTTTTTCAGACGAATCGCGTTTCTGGAGATTTCAAATGAAACAGGCTATCCTCACCAAATGAATGGTATGAATGGATCATATTGAAGCATTAGAGGATATTGAGCCATGGTTTGAGTTGTGGCACCATGTCCTGATTAAAAAGTCAGTTGTTCAATGAATTAGGTCAAAACCCTAATTGTCGACCTGATGAAATTGATGACTGTGGATCTTGAATTGAGACACAATCTTCATTGGATATTGTCATAGGGATTATTTGAAGATGATTGAAACCTTTGATTGACTTCCTGGGGATTTTTAGGGTTTCCCAAATGTGATCCCTGATTTTAGTCCCTGATAGTTCAAAACCCTGATCTGAGGATTTGTCTGATCAATCTTTGTGTAGGAGATGTCTTGAGCCAATGGATTAGGTCAAAATGATGCACTTGAGGTCTTGATATCATGTCCCAAGCCATTAGGTCAAATTCTGAGCAAAAGTCAGGAGTGTGCTGTCTTCAGTCAAAACCCTAATTCAGTCGATTCAAAGCTGTTGAGCTTGTTGAAATGAATCTCTGAGGACCAAATGTTGATTATTGATGAAGATGATTCATTTGAGATGAAGGGAGAACAAAACCCTAATTGATTGTTATTTGTACTGATGAGTGATTTCCTGATTAAATCCTGCTGAGTCACAAGTAGCAAACACAAGCTATGCAATTTGTTAGAGATGCAAATGATGCATATGCAGATGATATGAGGTGGTATCTTAGGTCAAAAATTGGGGTATGACAAATGCCCCTATTTAAGTTTCTTCAACCTGAGACATGAAGATTGAAAATCTTCGTTTTGATAGGGTGGAAGAGACTTAAATATCAGAAGACGCGAATTTTGGACCTAAGATACCAAAATTGCGAATGATGCAAGGATGTCTTTACCGAGGGAATATCAAACTGACTCCGCTGGGGAAAAGAGGTTGGGAAGGATGTCTCAATCCGTTTTAGGAAGAGAATCCGTTTTCTTTCTTTTCGGGAAAGCAAGTGTATGCTTCACCTGGGAATGATAGCTTTGTAAGAAAAGCTTACCTATCGACATTATCGACTATCAGCATGGGGATAGACTTGTTTAATAATGCGAAGGTGAAAGGTATGAAACTGTGTTACCGACTACCAGCATGGTGATAGACTTGACAAGGTAAAAAGAGCTTCAAAAGTTTGGTTAATATTACCGACTATCAGCATGGTGATAGACATGTTTAATAATATAACCAGAACAAAGAGGTTATCGACTACCAGCCTTGTGATAGTGGTTTTGAAGACATGATCAATTATCAGCCGAGTGATAAAATGATCCTGGAGACTTTGTTAGGGAAATTACTGGTTATTCAGCCTTGTGAACAGTAATAAGGCCCTGATTGTCAAATGGTCTTCATGATTGATTTCCTTGAGAGGAAAAATCTTTTGGAAGAGACATAAGCTGCTCAGATGATGAGGCTATTGCTTATGGTTCAATTTTCTCTTGACTCTATTTGGAGAATCGGAATTTGAATCTTTGGTAAAGACAAGGTTCTATCCAAGAATGAATTGGAAAGAAACAGTCAAACAAACTTTGTACCCAATGAGGAATGAACTCGAATGGGTATTTTCTCCTTCGTTTTGAGAGGAGAAACTAAAGAAACCTTCTTCCACGAGGAATGATCTCAGTGGGGAACTGGAGAAAGAAAGGATGTTATTTCTGCTTATGGGTGACAACCTACTGGAGAGATGACACGCCCATATCTGCTTCTTTTTCCTTTTCTTTTTCTCTTTTTTTTTCTTCTTTTTTTTTTTGGGATAGATATATCCTGAGCAAGTGATTTCATAGCAAACATTGAAAAATGCAAGAATGCATAAATAATGCAAATATGTATGAATGATGAATGTCATGAATGTAGCATGCATACTGACAATACTGACAGACAATGACGTGTATACTGGAGAGGGACCGACGTCGCAATACAACCAGATACTTGGCAAATGTTTTTCAACACGGTGTAGATAACACGGGTGATGAATGGTGTTGCATGCTTTAAACTTCTCTGAGGAAGATAAGCATCTTTTCTTACTGAGATGGAAGAATCTTCTCACTGGAGATGGAAAATCTTCGTCACTGGGGATAAAAGACCTTCTTCACTGGGGATAGAAGAGCTTCTTCACTGGGGATAGAAGAGCTTCTTGTCATAATCTTTGATTCGTCCCATGGAGATAGCTGTTGATGTTCCTTCCGTTGTTCACTACTCAAAGGAAAATTTCGCTTTTATTTTGAAAAAGAAAAGTGAAGTAAATTCATTTAAAACTTATTTTTTCTTTTTTGTTTCAAAAGTGAATAACACAATTAAAGCGTCATTTTGCAAGCTAAAAGAAATTAGAGATTGCAAACAAATGGGCACAAGGCTCAAATTTATTTAATAGGATGGAAATCAGCTAAAGGCGTGATTCCATGGAGTATTTACAAAAGTTGGAAATGGTAATTATGTGGAAAAGGCTACATTGAAAGCAATAACCACTATTCCCTAACAACTTTGAGTTCCAACTGTGCTTGTCGCTTCAGATTGGCGATGATTTGATTGAAGATCCTTTGATGGAGTACAGACTCTTCAGGTGACGAAGTATGGACTGATGCAGTTACTTTGTCATTAATCCCTAATTTTTGCCTAGATTGCCCTTTCAGGTTTTCAATCTACCAGGATGAATTTTTCTGTTTATTGTCTCTAATTTTTGCCTGGACCGCCCTTTCGGGTTTTCAGTCCACCGAGACGCTCATTTTTGCCTAAGTCGCCCTTTGCGGGTTTTCGACTTACCGAGCTGTTCTTTTGTATTTTTTTAGACAAAGTATTTCTTGACTGCATCAGCATTCACAGGATGTGGGAGTTCATCACCATCCATGGTTGTAAGAATCATGGCGCCGCCAGAAAATGTTCTTTTGACAACATACGGGCCTTCGTAATTAGGAGACCATTTGCCCCTAGAATCTGGTTGAAAAGACAAGATCTTTTTAAGCACGAGGTCGCCTTCTTGGGATTCACGAGGTCGAACCTTTTTGTTGAAGGCTTGTTTCATCCTTGCTTGGTATAACTGTCCATGGCATAGAGCTGTCATACGTTTCTCTTCGATTAAGTTCAACTGATCGTATCTGCTTTGACACCATTCAGCCTCTGATAACTTAGTCTCCATGAGGACTCTCATTGATGGGATTTCAACTTCTACGGGGAGCACAGCTTCCATGCCGTATACTAGAGAAAATGGAGTTGCCCCTGTTGAAGTACGCACTGAAGTACGGTACCCATGTAAAGCAAATGGCAGCATTTCATGCCAGTCTTTGTAAGTGACGACCATTTTCTGGACAATCTTCTTAATGTTCTTGTTAGCGGCTTCAACAGCGCCGTTCATTTTTGGCCTGTAAGGAGAAGAGTTATGATGCTCAATCTTGAATTCCTCACATAATTCTTTCATCATTTTATTGTTCAAGTTTGAACCATTGTCAGTAATGATCTTGCTGGGAATACCATATCGGCAAATGATGTTATTCTTGATGAACCTCACAACCACTTGTCTTGTAACGTTGGCGTAAGATGCTGCTTCGACCCATTTGGTGAAGTAATCAATTGCTACCAAGATGAAACAATGACCGTTTGAAGCTTTCGGTTCGATCATTCCAATCATGTCGATACCCCACATGGAGAAAGGCCATGGAGATGAGAGAACGTTGAGTAGAGTCGGTGGCACATGAATCTTATCTGCGTAGATCTGGCACTTGTGACATCTCTTCACGTGTTTATAACAATCAGATTCCATTGTCAACCAATAGTAACCTGCTCTTAAGATCTTTTTGGACATTGCATGCCCGTTTGAATGAGTTCCAAAGGACCCTTCATGCACTTCATGCATTAACATGTTTGCTTCGTGTCTGTCCACGCATCTGAGCAAAACCATGTCGAAGTTTCTTTTGTATAGCACATCTCCGTTCAGGAAGAAACTGCCAGAAAGTCTCCTTAGAGTTTTCTTATCTTTGTTTGATGCCCCAAGCGGGTACTCTTGAGTTTGAAGGAAGCGTTTGATGTCGTGGAACCACGGTTTATCATCGATGACTGCTTCAGTTGCAAATACATAGGCGGGCCTTTCAAGGCGCGTGATTCTGACTTTAGGCACATCATTCCAGTGAGTGACTTTGAACATGGAAGATAGAGTAGCCAAGGCGTCTGCCATTCGATTCTGATCTCGAGGTATATGATGCAATTCAACCTTGTTGAAAAAAGTCAACGGACGTCTTGCATAATCTCTGTAGGGAATCAAGCCAGGGTGGTAAGTTTCCCATTTGTCTTTGATTTGGTTGATCACAAGGGCTGAATCTCCATATATGTCTAGGATCTTGATCCTTAAGTCAATGGCTTCTTCGAGACCCATGATACAAGCTTCATATTCTGCGACGTTGTTGGTGCAATCAAATAGCAATCTGGCGGAGAATGGGATATGAGTACCCTTGGGAGTGATGATGATTGCCCCAATTCCATTGCCAAAAGCGTTTATTGCTCCATCAAAAATTAGGCCCCATCTTGATCCAGGATCAGGACCTTCTCCAGGTAATGGTTCGTCACAATCTTTCATCTTTAAGTACAAGACATCTTCATCAGGAAAGTCAAACTTGAGAGATTGATATTCATTAATTGGTTGATGCGCCAAATGATCGGCGAGAATGCTTCCTTTGACCGCTTTTTGAGCACGGTATTCAATGTCATATTCGGATAATAGCATTTGCCATCGGGCAATCCTTCCTGTTAAGGCAGGCTTTTCAAAGACGTACTTGATCGGATCCATTTTGGAGATTAACCAAGTCGTATTGTTGATCATGTATTGGCGGAGACGTTTTGAAGCCCAAGCCAAAGCACAACATGTTTTTTCGAGCATGGAGTAACGAGACTCACAGTCTGTGAATTTCTTACTCAAGTAATAGATGGCATGCTCCTTCTTACCGGTTTCATCTTGCTGTCCAAGCATACAACCCATGGATTCTTCCAACACAGTAAGGTACATGATTAATGGTCTTCCTTCAACTGGAGGAATCAATATTGGTGGTGCTAACAGGTACTCTTTGATACTGTCAAACGCTTTCTGGCAATCTTCAGTCCATACAACCCCTTGATCTTTGCGGAGAAGCTTGAAAATTGGCCCACAAGTAGCAGTCATTTGAGAGATAAATCTGGAGATATAGTTCAATCGTCCGAGAAATCCTCTTACTTGTTTTTCAGTCTTTGGTGCAGGCATCTCTTGAATAGCTCTGACTTTGTCGGGATCTACTTCGATACCTCTTTGGCTGACAATGAAACCCAAGAGTTTTCCAGATCTAACCCCAAAAGTACATTTGTTAGGATTCAAGCGAAGCTGATATTTCCTTAGTCGTTGAAACAACTTCAAAAGGTATTCAATATGTTCTTCTTCTGTGCTGGACTTGGCTATCATGTCGTCCACATAAACTTCAATTTCTTTATGCATCATGTCATGAAAGAGAGTAGTCATTGCCCTTTGGTAAGTTGCGCCTGCATTCTTTAATCCAAACGGCATCACTTTGTAGCAAAAGGTACCCCATGGGGTGATGAAAGATGTCTTCTCCATGTCTTCAGGAGCCATCTTGATCTGATTATAACCGGAGAACCCGTCCATGAAGGAAAAGACGTTGAACTTAGCGGTGTTATCAACCAGCATGTCAACATGTGGCAATGGAAAGTCATCTTTTGGACTGGCTTTGTTCAAGTCACGGTAATCAACACACATTCGGACTTTGCCATCTTTTTTCGGAACTGGCACTATGTTAGCCAACCATTGAGGATACTCAGAGGTGACAAGAAAACCTGCGTCGAGCTGTTTTTGAACTTCCACTTTGATCTTGTTAGCCATATCAGGGTGAGTCCTTCGCAATTTCTGCTTAACTGGCGAACATTCTGGCTTCAATGGCAAGTAATGCTGAACAATATTGGTATCCAACCCAGGCATGTCTTGGTAGGACCAGGCAAACACGTCAACATATTCTTTGAGAAGGTCTGTCAACTTACTCTTGACATCAGTATCAAGCAGCGATCCAATGGTCACTTCTTTTTTGTCCTCTTCAGAACCCAAGTTGATCTTTTCTAAAGGCTCTTTGTGAGGCAGAATGGCTCTTTCCTCGTGCTTAAGTAATCGAGAGATCTCGTCCGGGATCTCCTCTTCTTCCTCTTCTTCGGCTTCGAACACAGGAAACTCAAAGTTGGGAGAGGGCATAGGGTTATTGCATTCAATGGGTTTATCAATAGTAAATCTGCACATGTGATTTATATTTATTTCAGAAAATTTATGAATGCAAGAGTGTATGCAGATTTTTTTTGAAAAAGTTTTTTTTTTTTTTATTTTGGTTTTTTAGGATTACCATTTCCAGAAAAAAAGCAAAAAATAAAACACATAGTGTAGGGAATTCAAAATGACACTTTATTTATGATTCATTTTTGAAACAAAGCCCTAAACACAAACTCATTTGTCTTGGGCAGGACAAAGAGGGAAACTTTTAAAACAAAGCCCTATACACAAAGTTATTTGGGCGGAACATTTAAAAGCAAAGCCCTATAAAACATCTCTCTGCTTTGGGCAAGGCAGGAGGTCAAAATAACAGTGAGGTGATTACTTTGAGCAGCGAACAACATTCGGAACGTCGACAGCCTTCCAGTAGCAACGAACTCCTCTGTGTATTATGTATTCAGGAAAATTCTCCCCAGAATTATCTTCAGTATTGACATTGACCGCTGGTCGAGCAGGATTTGAAGGTCCTGGTTTGTCAACCTTGTTCTTCGTAGAGTTGAAACGGTCTTCTTCTACTTCTTGAAGAGCATAAGACGAGTCACAATCTTCAGAATTTTCAGGATGTATTTCCCAGTCTTCAGGATGAAGAGACTCATTGTCAGCGACACTTTCTGAGTCAGTTGCGGGACCATCTTCCCCTTCATCTTCAAAAATGGCATTTATGTGATAATAACCACCTTCAGGATTATAAACCTTGGCAGATGCATTGAAGCTGAAATCTTCAGTAATTTCAGGCTGCTGAGAAAATTGACAGGGTTGATAAACCTCTTCTGGTTGACTATCATATTCAAAGGAATCTCCCCATCCAGTTGGTTGGATATCTTCAATCGCAATCTTGTAACTTTCAGGTGCAGTGTATTTCACCATGTAATCAAATTTTCCACTTGGTTGTCCCAAGGTGTCCCAGATTTCTGCAGGAATAGGCGGAATTTCTTTAGCACTTGTTTTCTCTGAAAGAGGATATGGTTCTTCCTGAGATATGTATCCCGAGTCATTGAGATAACATTTCCATTCTTCTTCAGGATCAGGTAGACCTTCTTCGATGCATTCTTCGATAAGGACATTAACCTCTTGAGGAATTGGGTTAAGGAATCCTCCACTAATGAAAGTTTCTTTGATCGGACGAAGGGTTTCATCCTTCTTGGTGCAGTTTGAGAATGTTGGTGAACATCCGAGACCTGCTCTAGTTTCATTCTTGGTAGGGATCACAACTTGCCCCCAGCCAGTGGTAGTTCCATCTCTCACTACTTTTACTGCTTCTTTGTAAGAAGAGATTGATGCTTTCTTTCTGGAAGATTCGTCTTCTAAAGAGAGACCTTGGAACTGCGTTCCTTCCACATCATCAGCACTTATGAAAGAGAAATTGGATAAATGGCTCACCATCAAGGCTTGCTCTCCACTTATTGTTACCAATTTTCCATTTGTTACAAACTTTAACTTTTGATGGAGCGTAGAAGTTACTGCCCCTGCTTCATGGATCCATGGTCGTCCTAACAGACAGCTATAAGCAGCTTGAATGTCCATGACCTGGAAGGTGATTTGGAATGTATGTGGACCAATTGTCATGGGAAGGTTGACTTCGCCGATAACAGATTTTCGCGATCCATCAAATGCTTTGACTACTACACCACTGAATTTCATAGGCATTCCTTGGTAAGACAAGCGAGCAAGAGTCGTCTTTGGCATCACATTCAAGGAAGATCCGGTGTCTACCAGTACATTAGACAAAGAATCTGACTGACAGTTCATAGAAATGTGCAAAGCAAGATTGTGATTTCTTCCTTCCTCAGGGAGTTCTTCATCACAGAAGCTTAAATTGTTACAAGCTGTTATGTTGGCTATTATCCCATCAAAGTGGTCAACAGTCACATCATGATCTACAAAAGCTTGATCCAAGACCCTCATCAGGGCTTCTCTGTGGGCTTCTGAATTCAACAGCAATGAAAGTATTGAGATTTTTGAAGGAGTCTGCATAAGCTGATCCACAATCTTGTATTCACTTCTTTTGATAAGTTTCAAAATTTCATCAAAGTCAGGATTCACATTGGTTCCACTGGATTGACCTAAATCAATGTTTGTATTACTGACAGGAGTTTCCACAGGATTCCCTACTGGTGCATTGACAGGATTTTGCCCGGTTGCAGGAGCAACAGGCTGCTTTGGAGGTAGTGGAGTATACACACGTCCACTTCTTGTTACTCGACTCACATCAGCGATGTTTACGACAGATGAGAGAGTTGGTAAAGGAACTTCTTGTCCATTCTTTATCATTGTTGCATTATAGTTGTATGGAACTGCCTTGTCAGAGTTATAAGGAACAGGTCCAGGTAGACAGATGATCAAAGGAGCAATAGGAACCTTCGGCTTGTTGTAAGTAACTTCCATGCGCTCAGGCATGTTGAAATGAGGAACGATGACGTTAACTGTAGGCATTTCCGAGTTGATATCTGAGACTAAAAGCTCATGCGGATAGCATCCTATCATGTTAACTTCATTTTCATCCCTATTTCTGTAGATCTCAATAGTACCATTATCTAGGAAAACTTGGAGATCTCTTCTTACAATCGAACACCCGTGAGGATCCACACAACATATTCTACAGGAACCGTATTGATGCTGGCGAAAACTCGGCCCTCGACAGAGAGTGGCGTGCATTTGTACCAAATCAGCTCTTGAGAAATTGATATTATAGACTCGGTACGGACCAGGACATCCATACACCATGTTTACAACATGCCCTCCATGATTGGGCAGCGGATTTGCTTGCACATTTGGATTCAAATTTCTGAAAGAGAGGAGATTAGATCTAACCAACCTCTGAACTTCATATTTCAAGGCTATGCAATGCTCGAGATCAAGGCCAGGTGCTCCTTGATGATAAGGGCATGAGACCTCAGCTTTGTACCACCATGGGAGTTTCTCAGGTACGGGTGGTGGTGCTTTAGTTTGAACAAGACCTCTTTCAATCAAAGCATGGTACAATTCTGTGTACGTCATTGGAATCGGATCGAACTGTGGAGCTCTTTGTACACGATTCTGATTATTGTTAAACTGCTGAGCCTGTGGTCGAGGCTGTTGTTGTTGAAACTGAGGAGTAAACCCCGGATTCGGTGCTGTGTTAACGACTGGTGTGATAGAAGCAACCTGTCGCTGACGATTGACGTTTCCTCTTGGCCTCCCTTCGGATACCATGTCAACACTTTGTTCTTTCTTCTTTGGGAAACCACTTCCGAACTTTTTGGTTCCGCTGGAAGATCCACCTTCTTTAGTCAAACGTCCTGTTCGGACTCCTTCTTCTAGACGCATCCCCATGTTTACCATTTCGGTGAAATCACTTGGAGCACTAGCAATCATGCGTTCATAATAAAACGGACTGAGAGTATTCAAGAAGATCTTTGTCATCTCTTTCTCTTTTAATGGTGGATTAATCTGAGCAGCAGTTTCTCTCCATCGTTGGGCATATTCTTTAAAAGCTTCATGATCTTTCTGAGCCATGGATCGGAGCTGATCTCTGTCTGGAGCCATATCCGAGTTATACTTGTACTGTCGGACAAAGGCCTCACCTAGGTCATTGAATGTTCGAATATTAGTGCTATCCAAGCCTGTGTACCACTTCAGTGCGGCACCAGTCAAACTGTCTTGAAAGTAATGGATAAGCAACTGATGATTATCTGCATAAGTAGACATCTTTCTGGCATACATCACAAGATGGCTTTGTGGACAAGAACTACCTTTATACTTCTCAAAGTCTGGGACCTTGAATTTAGCAGGTATTTGCACACTGGGAACCAAACATAGCTCCTGGGCATTCTTTCCAAACAAATCTTTTCCCCGAATAGCTTTGACTTCTAGCTGCATCTTGTTAAACTGCTCTTGGAGATCTTCTACAAGATTACGCTGATTCGTGCTATCACCTTGATCATGATAAATCTCATTTCCATCATAAGGAACAGTGTGAACCGTAGGGGTCGGAACTGTCATAGTGGGTTGAGAAAGTGCCATAGTGATTTGGGAAAAAGTTACCCCTGAATGTGGAATAAACACCGAACCCTGTGCAGCAGGCGCTTCAGTTGTAGCTGTTTGAACCCTAGAGAAATTATGACGGAAACCTGTACCAAAGCTGAAAGGCGGGCCCCAACCTTCTGGCATGGAGAAAGATGGAATACCGAATGCAACTGTAGAAACCGGAGTAGTGACTTCAGATGTTACCGTCGCTTGGCTGTTAGGTGGCGGCGGCTGATTCTGTGCGGCCATTAAGGAGTCAACCAGAGTGGTGAGACTTTCCAACTTTTCCTGAAGGGTGGTCACCGTACCACGAAGCTCAATATTCTCTTGTTCAGAGTGTTCCATTACTCTTCTTCTGCTTGAACGAGTATTGTATCTGTGATCTGATTGCGAGCGCGGTCGAGAAACTTTGAGACGCGACAGCTTGACGATCTAATGGAGAAAGATCCAAAAGATGAGACTCTATACAACAGACTCGATATGCAGAATGATGTATGCTAAAAAAAAATTTATGATTTTTCCAAACATTTTAAAGATTATTTTCTTGCAAACATTTGAACACAAACAATTCTTTTATTCATTTTTTTTTTATAATGGGAAATGTTACAACATTGGAGCGTAGCTCCTTACAAAAGCAAATGATAAATAAAAAAAAAAAACTAAACAAATCCTAAGCATCTTCATCAGACGAAGAACCAAATGCATTGTGCAGCTTGAGCTTCATGATTTCTTTCCCATAGTAAGCTTTCAATTCGGCCTTTTCAGTCCTCAGCTTGTCAACAACATTCTTCCAATCATCAGGAGTCGGAGCGTTGCTTGTCGAGCCTTCCAGATTTTTCTTGCTTTCTTTGATATACCTCTTGATTGCAGCGTCTTTCTGGCGAATCTTCTCATCTTTACTCATGAGCCATCCATCTTGATAATAGAGAGTTTCTTCGTGATCTTTCACTCTTTTCTTCAACTTTCTATTTTCCACCTCAGTGCTACGAAACTTTTCTTCCCAAGCATCTTTTTCTGTCCTCATCTTGGCTAAAGTGTCTTGGTATTCCTCCATAGTGGGAATGTTGGGTCGTTGAGACACTGCAGGAAACATGGGTTTTTCATAAGTATAAGGCATTTGGAACTCTTTTGCTCTTTTCTTTACCCAGCAGGTGTAGGCGTCCATGGCAATGCAATTTCTTTCCTCACCTTTTTCTTTCCATCGGACGTCGTACCAAGCTCTCATCATTCTTGCTTTCAACTTTTTAGGATTATCCCCTTCTCGGTAAAAGTATCCTTCCACTGAGGGACCAGCAGGTTTAACTAAATTTGCATACCCGAGTTGTCGTCGGGCTAGGACCGGATTGTAGTTAATTCCTCCTTGCGTACCAATGAGGGGTACGTTGGCGAACTCTCCACAACTTTCAATGGTTTCTGTACCACAGCGAGCCAAGGTATACCAACGAATATCATTATTAGTAAGAGACATAAGTCTTCGAGGCCAACGCAAACCTTCTCGGTTTTCCGTGAAAATAGGAGACTCAGGTAAGTGTGAAACAATCCATTTGAACAACAAAGGTGCACAACATACAATGATTCCACCGCCTTGGCGATTCCTATGATGGACAGAAAAATACATGTCACCAAGCAAAGTCGGAACAGGATTTCCAATCAGAAAGATCTTTATGGCATTGATATCAACAAAGTTGTCGACATTGGGAAACAGAACCAACCCATAGATGAGCAAGGCTAGTACAGCTTCAAAAGCTATCATGCTACCAGTTTCGATGAAATCAAAGGCTTTCTTTATTAGGAAGTGTGAGGTTAAACCCGGGAGGTTTCCTTTGGTAGTCCAATTACTCTCTACTTCAGACTTTTTCATGTGGGTACTTGCCGCAATGACGTGTGACTTAGGAATGGCTTCCAAACCATTGAAGGGTATTTTGTCAGACACAGGAATACCCAAAAGATTGGCATATTCTTCCAAGGTCGGTACCAACTGGTAGTCCGGAAAGGTAAAACAACGGTAGACGGGATCATAGAACTGAACCAGAGTTTTGAGAAGTCCTTCATCAACATGAGTATTCAGGATAGGCAAAAGCTTTCCATAACTTTTCCTAAAATTAGAAGGATCTTGTACAGAAGATGCTAACTCTATCAGTCTTTCTACATCAGGCGCTTTGAAACCGTACTTTTTGGTATACCTTTTTTCCATAACTTAATCCTATAATGTTTGCAAAGAAAATTCTCTAAAATTTTTGGAAAAATCATGTTTTTTATGGAAAAAGATGGGTTTTTTAATGAATGTATGAATGCATGGATGCATGGATGCCACATATTCAAACATGGTGAAACAAACATGGTAACGCAAACAGGGTAACGCGAACATGGTAACGCATACATGGTAACACAAACATGGTAACACAAACATGGTAACGCATAGGTTCAAAGGTCCAAAGTCACGAGCATGAGGTCAGAGAACCAAAAATGGGATAGATCTAGTTAATCACCTGCATGACATGTTCTACTGATACGTCAGAGTCTACATTTTTCTTTCGGATATTACCGGCCTTCCACAATTAAACTCATGAGCCAGTAATATTCTCAAGAAAAACTCGTCTGAGTGTGGTTCTCCGCATGACAACTAATCCAAGTCTTCACCTGAATAGTTTCTGCACCACAACCTAATAAGGCCAGGATGGGTTGGGGTTCTACGGTCTCTCAGCTTCTACAGTTCAATGAAAGTAATAATGTCTTCGCTACGAAACATGCTAAACATATATTACCAACAAGGAACCTCCACTGAGCGGAAGGATTCTCACGTGCGCCTGCACATGACTATACCCTCCACCTAATTTCTTATGTGTACTTAATCCGGGTTAGGATTTGTCCATAATGTATCACTTGTAACAGAACCACACAAGTAACAGAACCAGAACCACACATATAACAAAATATGAAATGAAAAAATAAAGAAAATAGAAATAACCCTTCCTTTGGAAACAATAAAAAGATTTCCCCAGTGAAGTCGCCATTTTTCTGTCGCGGGCGAAAAACCGTTTTGTTCCTCTTTTTTGTGGGATGAGACACCTGATGCCTTCTTTGGGCTCGAGTGCTCATAAAAATGATTTTTCTTTGTTTCGACCAAACTTTTTATTATTTCCAAAGGAGGAAAAGGAAAAAAGCTGCAATAACCTAAAAGTGGGGGGAGATCTTGGGTAAGAGGGTTGGTTATACGAAGGGAAGGTATTAGCACCCAACGTATCTATAGTACTCTATAGGTTTCTTTTCTTTGTTTTTCATTCCATATTGTTGAGAGGTTCTTTTGAAATAGGTGGGACCTAAGGTGTTTGTTTGATTATGCTCGCAAAGATCATCGCGATCCTCTGCATACATATCCCTTAGAGGGAATCAGAGCATCTGTAGCTCGGGTCTACGGGTCCTAAGGTTTGAATGGTTTTTTTTGTTTTGTTTTGCTCGCCAAGGATCGACCTTGTGCCTACGTATTCTCAAAGGGATGTTGAGAAAGTCAGAGCAATCGTAGTTCCCACTTATGCTAGTGGAAGCAAAGGAAAATAGACAAATGTCGTCTAAATGCTAGATGTATCTAATCTATATCATCACATACATCTATTTAATTTTGTTTGTTCGTTTAACCAGCCTTGTGGCAAAAACTTTCAGTGAAGTCAGCCTTGTGACAAAAAGTTTTGATTAATCAGCCAGCCTCGTGGCAAAAGTTTCAATGAAGTCAGCCTTGTGACAAAAACTTTGATTAATCAGCCAGTACGGTGGCAAAACGGTTTGATTGATTAGCCAGCCTTGTGGCAAAAAGAAGTTTGATTGATTAGCCAGCCTTGTGGCAAAAAAGTTTGATTGATTGATTGTTTGTGATGATATATAAGAGATACTCCTAGCATAGAGATGAAAAATGTCTAATCTCCTAGGGTATTTGTTTTGGATATTGGGGATGCTTATAAGAAGCCCGTGGGTCCTTGTACGAAGCCCAAGAGGAGGCTATCCGAGGGTCCTTGCATTGTAAGCCCAAGAGGAGGCTATGGGAGGGACAATCCAGGGTCCTTGCATTGTAAGCCCAAGAGGAGGCTATGGGAGGGACACTCGTTTGTACAAAGCCCAAGGGGAGGCATGGTATAGTTGGTTTGAGCTCTTAGAGCGATTTCACCGGGAAACCATACTCTATGTCCTAACCTAAACTAGTGGAGATTCTTTGCACGAAGCCCAATAGGAGGCTATGGGGAACCTAGTGTTGTACTAAGTTGAACAAGCATATAACACAATCACAAGTATGAACAAGTACGAACAAATATGAACAAGTACATGAACAAATATGAACAGTTATACATATGACAAAGTGTGTGTATATAATGGAGTTTATGAAGGAAATATACCTGTAAGCATGATCCATTTGTATACACAGGGCTCGGGACTCACACTCGGGGAGAAGTCCACTTGAATTTATTCAAAGCTATGTAAACAGGTATTTATAAAAGGGCTTGGGACTTATACCTACATGGAGGCCCATGGTATATTTTTGGGAAGATTTAAAGAAACCTTCATTTTTGGTTTGTTATTCAAAGCTTAAAAAATGCATTGATTGAGATATGTACAAAAATGCGTACAATGAAATACCTAATTTCATGTACTGGAGTGGGTATGTACAAAAGGGGCTTGGGACTTATACCTACATGGAGGCCCATGGTATATTTGAAAAGTTTTGAATAATTTGAAGTTTTGAAAATGATTTGAAAATGACTTGAAAATGATTTGAAAATTGTTTGAAAAGATTTTATTTTGAAGAAGTTTTATTGTTTAAAGAAGAAAAAACTGTATAAAAGGAAAAAGGAGTGGGTCTTATACTCTCTAATATTCGAGAGGCCCCTGTTTTATTTTCATAAAACAGGGTGGATGGTTTGAAAAAGATGTGTGATTTGTTGTTAAAAAAACTGTTTGAAAGTTTTGGAAAAAAGTTTTCTGTACAAAGAAAGACGAAAGGGACTTATACTCTCTAATATTCGAGAGGCCCCACATCGTTTTGAAAATCAATTGATCAATTAAAAAGATTTAATCAATAGTTTCAAAAAAGAAATGGTTTATTTGTCTTTGAAAAGAATCGCGATCGCTTATTTAAAATGATTTGAATTTTGAAAGAAGTTAATTTAATCAAGATAAACAAAAAGATTGTCTTCAATTGACACTTAGATGATTAGGGTTTACTCAAAAAATATTTACAAGTGATTAGGTTAAAAATTAAATGAAAAACAATATTTAAAGTATTAAAAAACACTTAAAAATGTTATTTTAAACTTAATTAAAAATGTATTAAACAAATATATTTTTGTGATTTTTTTTTTATATTCATAAAATACATATATAAAATAATAAGTGTGTAAAAAATGAAGTAAAAATAATTAATTTTGATTGGTTAAAATGATTAATGAAATTGTGAAGAAATTAAAGAAAACAAGTGGTAAAAAAGAATGGTTTTGGCATGGATAAGTGTTAAACTCATGACCTGAGGGTTACCACTCAAAACACTTACCAGTTGAGCCACGCGCTTGGCTTGTCATGTAATAGCTCCAGTTAAAAATATTTGAAACCAACTTCAGGAATACACAAAACCAAATAAATCACACAAAATAGCAAAAGGGGGGTCCCTGTGGTTCGAACCCGCGCCCTTATTGATCAAAGACTTATAACGCACATGCTTGCCACTGGGGTGGCTGTTACATCCGGTAATAAAATACACTTAACACAATATATTACCAGCCAAGTTCTAAAAATGAAGTTTCCCACTTCATCTTCTTCATTTAAACCGAGAAACAACAATGGTGGACAACATTCGAGATCCTTCGTTTCTCAACCAAATCAAAAACTTTAAACATGAATCTTGCTCAGTTTTTCATCACGAATTCAATCATATAAATCATGAAAGCTATAAATCAAAGATAAGCATGAATTTTGGAAATCCCAAATTAAACCCTAACTGAACAAACTCAAAATTCTCAGAGCATGGTTGATTTTAATGGAAGTTATGGATTCAGTTAGCTTTAGCATGATCATATGAACAATTTACTTTACAAAATTTATGTTAAATATGCATGAATGATCACATTAGAAAACGCATAAAAAACTCACCTTGGTTGGAATTTGCAGAACTTGAGAGAGTGCTTCCAGATGCAAACTTTCGATCCTATTAGCTTCCTTGAGTGTATTTGAGTGTGTTCCAACCCCTAACTTGCTTTGAAACTTGTTGAAACTCCATGACCAAATCAAAGTGCAGCATGCTGATTTTTGAATGAGAGAGCTTGATTGGCACGATACCAGTTGCAATTCTATGGTTTGGATGAATTCTATATGATGTATATGAGGTGTTGGAAGTGGAAATTTGAGGGATGCACGAGTGGATTTTGTTTTGGCAAGTTTTGGCTCACTTTGTGCATAAATGGAGGTTGAAGAGTGATTATGTGTTTTGAGTGTTTTTGAGAGGTGTGAATGGTTCACACAACTTCCATATGATGTTTAGGAAGTGTTAGAAGCATCACTTTGCTTAAAACTCCAAAGGTTTGGAAATTGGTATTTCTCCCTCTTTGAAAACTCATGAAACTTACAACTTAAGAAAGAAAGAGAAAACCAATTCTTTGAGAGGTTTTGGTGTAAGTTTTAAGTGAAATAGAAACCTCTATTTATAGGCAAACATTCTGATATGGTGAGAGCAAGGAATGGCTTGGATGGTTTGCAACTTGGCTTAAGAGGTAAGATAGAATCTTTTCATTTAATGCTTTAGGTTAAAAACCTAAACCATGGTTAAAGAACTCAAGTGCTAATATATTCTCTCCAATCTGATCTTTAGAGATAAGAATCTTGCTGTCATCATTCTATTTGGTCATTTCTTGCATTATTGGTCACATAGTGTTCATAACTTAGTGAAGAAATGGTGAAAATTCAAGCATAATGGTCACTAATGTCAAATTTCAAAACCATAGCTACACTCCATATTTTTTCATGCTCTTGGACATTTTGGAAAGCTCATGTTACATACTTCAAAACCCTAGTTGAAAGTTTCTTCAAGACCTTTAAGGAAATGGGTGAAAAAGATCCATGAACTTTGAAGAAAATGAGATTTTGAGTGAAGTTTTCAAAAAGTACCAACTTTGAAGCACCATATCTCTTAAATGGTTGATCTTATGGAAAAAAATTATATGTGTCAAAGTTGTTTATTGAATCAAAATCTACAACTTTCATGTTGGAAGTTTTTTTCAGTTTGTAGGTGAAATTTTGAGGAATTCCCTTTCAAAGTTTGGAAAAAACCATGGAAAACACTTAGAAAATTTTTCTAAGTATGAAAGTCAAACTTTTGACTTTTTGATTCTTGATTAATTTTCTTGATTTTTCTTGATCAAATGAATTCATACTTCATATATTGATGATTTAAAACTTCAAAAGTCATGGTTGACCAAAATTCCCCAAAAGTCAATGGCAATCTTGTACAGTTGACTTTTTTCAGACGAATCGCGTTTCTGGAGATTTCAAATGAAACAGGCTATCCTCACCAAATGAATGGTATGAATGGATCATATTGAAGCATTAGAGGATATTGAGCCATGGTTTGAGTTGTGGCACCATGTCCTGATTAAAAAGTCAGTTGTTCAATGAATTAGGTCAAAACCCTAATTGTCGACCTGATGAAATTGATGACTGTGGATCTTGAATTGAGACACAATCTTCATTGGATATTGTCATAGGGATTATTTGAAGATGATTGAAACCTTTGATTGACTTCCTGGGGATTTTTAGGGTTTCCCAAATGTGATCCCTGATTTTAGTCCCTGATAGTTCAAAACCCTGATCTGAGGATTTGTCTGATCAATCTTTGTGTAGGAGATGTCTTGAGCCAATGGATTAGGTCAAAATGATGCACTTGAGGTCTTGATATCATGTCCCAAGCCATTAGGTCAAATTCTGAGCAAAAGTCAGGAGTGTGCTGTCTTCAGTCAAAACCCTAATTCAGTCGATTCAAAGCTGTTGAGCTTGTTGAAATGAATCTCTGAGGACCAAATGTTGATTATTGATGAAGATGATTCATTTGAGATGAAGGGAGAACAAAACCCTAATTGATTGTTATTTGTACTGATGAGTGATTTCCTGATTAAATCCTGCTGAGTCACAAGTAGCAAACACAAGCTATGCAATTTGTTAGAGATGCAAATGATGCATATGCAGATGATATGAGGTGGTATCTTAGGTCAAAAATTGGGGTATGACAGACTTAAGACGGGTAATCAGAGTCGCGCAGCGAAAGTGTGATGTGGAGTAGTGTTATGAGTACTACTCGCGGGAAGTAAGGAATTAATATGTCGGAAGCCTACATAGAGATTATGTATTGATCTATATGTTGGATTTAGAATCCAGTGGATGTAAGGATGTCGTGTCGAAGAATTATAACTCTTTTGAATAATTGCCGAGATGATGAATATGTTATTACAGTCGTACGTAGTTAACGAGTATGTATTCGGCGAAATTAAAATGAAGAGTTGGTGCTATATGATATTGTAATAATTTTGTGCCGTTATTGAGGTGATATTGTAAATTCCAGATATAATGAGGAATTACACTCTATGAAGGACGAAGTTGATTTAATTCTTAGTAGAGAGCGTGAGCGACAGTATATTGAGGCTAATGAGCGTGATTGTAATTACTTGTGTGTGTACTCGTTCGGATGGTTAGGATGTTTTAATAGATGTAGTAACTCAGAAAATCTATTTGGTATAGATGATGGTGATGAGTAATCAGAGTAGTGCGGAAAATGCGGAATGTAACGTGTTGGATAATTGCTGGTGTGACTTAAGAGGAGTCAGATAATTGGAATTCAATAGTATGAGAATATGAGTATTGAGTTTCTTGAAGGAAGCAGTTTGTGAAAAGTGTAAGTATTATTTTATCGCTCAGATGGAAGAGTGTGTCTAAGGTTGGTATGCTTGCTAGATGGAATGCATTACTGCATTGTTGATCAAGTGTGATCATACTATGGATTGTGTAATTGTATTACTCAGTTGTTGAGTGTATTGTATAGGTTGTACCCCAATGTTCTATCGTAGTTAACCTTTTGGAGATATAACGAGTGGTATACTTTTGGATGGTCAAATGCGACGTAAGAACTGGGATTTGAATGTATGAAACATGTTTTCTATTGGTAACATCAGATGGATTTTGATGATCGACTGATGGGAATGTTACTTAGGAGCTAGAAAGATAGACGAAGGACTCCTATCTGGAACTTTTCACTGGAAGTATGTTTTCGAGGACGAAAACTCTTTTAGTGGGGGAGAGTTGTAACACCCCATATTTTCTAATTTTAATTTAATTGGAAATTAAATTATCATTTAGAATTATTTGGTATTTTGTTGAATTATTGGAGAATTATGGATTAAGGGCCATTGGGCCGGATGGTGAGATTAGTAGTATGGGGGTGCTAAGTGAGTAAGCCCATTACTAATTATTTTATGGTTTCATAAAATAAAGGAAATAAGGAAAAAGAGTCAGAACGTGGAAAATGAGAAGTGGAAGAGAAGAGCTGAGGAACGTAAAGAGGAACCAAAGAGGAAGAGGACCAAAGATCAAGAATTTGGCTAAGGTAAGGGGGGACTCTTCCAATTATCATCTCTTATCGTGTTATGAATGATAGGGCATGATTACGGATATTGTTTGGGTCAATTTGATCATATGTCAGAGTCAGGCTTTGGGATAATTTTAATAGAAGTGAATAATTGATGAATACCTCTGTGAATTCTATATAGAATTGTATGTTAATTGATGTTTGTGTTGTGGGTATTGTATCAGTTGTTGTGTTGTTGTGTTCTTCCATGAACACTGAATCTGAATTATGGGTTTCCAATAATTGTATAGAAAGTTAGGTTTTAATGTGTAAAACTGACATAGGATAATAGATTGATGAAATTGGATGAATACCATATGTTAATGTGTGAAAAGATGGTGTTTTAAACCTAAAATCGTAGCCTGTTATGAGTGAAAACGAGTGGAAAACAGACTGGTGCGAAATTGCATATTTTTGGAGAAATATTGGTGTTTTGCGTATGGAATTCTGGCATACGCGTATGGGATGAGGCCATACGCGTATGGGTCTGTTGATACTCGTATGGGAATTTTCAGTGTAAATTTAGTTCTGCTGATTTGCGTATGGGATGACTGATACGCGTATGGGTTTGGGTGATACGCGTATGGGAGGTGCCATACGCGTATGGGTTCTGTGTGTAAAAATTTTGTTTTGTGATTTTCTTCGAAAGTTCAATGATGCGTAACTTTTGATCCGTAACTCCGTTTTTAGTGCCGTTTCGAGTATGATGAACCTTATGAGATAACCTATGAGTTTAAATGATAAAATGAGGTGTATCTTTCAATTAATTTTGAATTATGAATTTATTGATTGATGAATGATGTATTGTACATATATATGATGAGATATGACAATACATGCTATGTTTTAAACATGATTCGTATGATGATTTTGTTTGATTGTGTAATGGAACTCATGATATATTTCATGTGATGATATGAGTATGATGTGAATACTTTGTTCGTTTGATGGATGATATATTGTTGACATATGTGAGGAGATGTGACAATATAAGACGTGTTGAAAACATGATTATGTGATGATTGTTGAGAATTGTACAATAATGATTGACTTGTTTTGGAAGATGTGAATACATGTATATTCTTACTTTTGATGATGATGATTAGTGTAATACATGTATGTTCTGTAATGATGGTAATGATGATTGATTTGTGATGAATGATGTTAATGTATATATGAACATGCTTAATAATGATGATGATGATGATGATGATGATGAAATGAGTATAGATGATGCTACTCATAGAATGGTGATGATGAAAGTATGTTATATATATTTGCATGCATTCATAAACATTGATGAGGGCTGAATCCTAGATGATGAGAGGATTCAGTGAAGGGCAGAATTCCCACTGTGTGGAATTTATGCTGGCAGGGCCGTATCTGGATGATGATAGATCGGTCGGTGGATGATTTCCACTGGTGATGTTTGGTACCACATGCATAGAGTCAGTTGCATTCATATGCATGAATTTGATAACATGACTGAATGTATTTCCTTGTTATGTTTTGGTGTTATGTGTTTGTGTAGTGATGGATAATCTATATATAGATGAGTTGGGTGAATAATATAACTATTGATGTACTGTTATTTATAATGCAATAATATTTGTTAATTGCGAATGAGACTCACCCTTACACTATATTTTTCAGATTGAGGATAGCGGCTCCGACTCGGTGAGGATTAGCTCATGAGTCGATATGTTGTTTAGCGTCGGGTCATGCTCTGATAGGTGTAACACTGGGGGAAACGCTGTTTTTGAGTTTATGATAATAACTCATTTTTGTTTAATTTATTTGAGGATTAATACATCGATGATGTGATGTAATTTGATGATGTTATTCCGCTGTGTCAACATGATATATTATGAAGTATGAGTTATAATGAAAAGTTCCTTAGTGAATGCATGTCATATGACCGATGTTGTTTATTTTATTTATGAATTGTGACACTCTTGTGCATGTTACTCTGATTTATGTAATTAATTGCCGCGGGGTTTAGAAGGGTGTTACAGAGATGACTTCAGCTTGAGGTTATCCTCTTCATAGATTCTACTACAATCTACCAAATCAGCAAACCGACGAATCCTTTGGTACCTGATTCCCTGCTTAATTTCATCACGGAGACCATTCTCGAACTTAACACATTTCGAAAATTCGCTCGCTTCATCATTGTTATAGTGGATATAGTACTTGGCCAGCTCAACAAACTTTGAAGCATATTCCGGTACCGTCATATTACCTTGTGTCAGCTCCAAAAACTCAACTTCTTTCTTGCCCCGAATATCCTCAGGAAAGTACCTCCTCAGGAATTCTTGCCTGAATACAGCCCAAGAAATCGCTACACCTGCAGATTCGAGTTCATCCCTGCTAGTCATCCACCAATCATCAGCTTCTTCAGACAGCATGTGAGTCTCATACCTCACCTTCAGATTTTCAGCACAATCGATCACTCGGAAGATCCTTTCGATCTCCTTCAGCCACCTCTGAGCGCCTTCGGGATCGTGCGTGCCTTTGAACAAAGGAGGATTGTTCCTCTGAAAACTGTTCAGCTGCCTGTCAGCACCAATACCAGCTCCATTGGCATTCCCTCCCAACACACCAGCAATCATGCCCAGAGCCTCAGCAATCGCATCGTCGTTTCTTCCTCCTCTTTCGGCCATTGTTCTGCTAAATATCAAACAATATTCATTAGAACAAGAAGTATCGACAGTGTCAACCTTACACTAATCGTATACGAAGGATTAACCGATTATAAGACTCTGACTCAAACGACCGACTATGCTCTGATACCACTATTGTAACACCCTTCTAAACCCCGCGGAAAATTTTTCAAAAATCAGAGTAAAACATGAGGAAGGGCATTACAACTCCAATAAAATAAATAAACATTCATGTCATGCCATATAAGGAACGATAAACCAAAATTATTCAGGTAGCATGTTAACACAGCGGAATATTCTTAACAACTGAATAATCAAACAACCGGAGTCATAGACTCATAATTCAACCATAAACCATAAACAAAACAGAAGTTTATCAGCCAATTCTAAAATAAAGTTCCCGGTGTTACACGACCAGAGCATGACACAGACCCTACCGACTCTAACGAACTACTTGACGAGCTAATCCTCACCAAGTACACAAGCTACTCCTCAATCTGAAAAATAACAACAGTAAGGGTGAGTTTCATTCACATTAACAAATGTTATAGGAATATAAACAATACAACTTCATCCATACATTATTCACCCAAATCTATATTCAGATAGCATAGCAACATTTATCAAATACAGTCATTATTACCAAAATACACGCAAATTGCAACATTGGACAACTTCCATTCATGTTACAATTATACACAACAACCTAATGCAATGCAACTAAATGCATGTGGTACCAATCATGGGATAACCCATCTCACCGATCCACCACCATAAAGATTCGGCTACTTCTCTCACTAATTCCGCACAATGGGAATTAGCTACCGCTGTCCCACCACCATAAAGGATACAGCCCACAACATGATTATGAAATGCATGCATCAACCACGACATGCTCATCATTAATATCCACCAACAATTCATAATCATTCATGTCACAACATACAAGCATAATAATATCACAACCATTTGATATTCACCAAACACAATCCACAAAACCAACAAAATGATTTTTAAATTATAATCCCCTAATATACATCATTAAATAGGGAAATAATTCATCTACCAGGCCCTCGAAACGGCGTGCAAAAAGGATTAACGGTTTAGAAGTTACGGATTTTTAAAATAAGCATTTTTCCAAAAAGCTTCAGTGGTAACCGGTTACTCCAATTCAAGTAACCGGTTACTACCTTACGGAGTAACCAACAAGTCTATTCGTAACAGCGGTAACCGGTTACTTCAAAACCAGTAACCGGTTACTGCCTCCCAGCAGAACCACAGAACACAAATTCCAACAGTGGTAACCGGTTACCCCAACTCAAGTAACCGGTTACTTCACAACGAATAGGCCATCTCAGTGACGTAACCTCAGGTAATCGGTTACCACTCCCCAGGTAACCGGTTACCTCGTACCAGAAACCCCAAAACTCCATTTTTCAGCACCTGCAACAATTCCAATCCATACCAGAACGTACTACAACGTATTGCAACATCAAATAGCACCAACAAACACGAAAATACACATTTACACATACTTCTAATCATGCTTTAACATCATTATTCAACACCAATCATCATTCACAACATAAATTGAACCAAAGTTCTATAAACCCCAAAACCCCAAACACCGACACATAATCCAATTCAGAATCCTAACATACGAATTCAATCGAATCATTCATAATACCCATAATAGAGGTTAATGAGAAGAATCCCCCCTTACCTCGATGTCGAATTCTTGGATGCTCTTTCTCTTCGCACTTGCTCTTCTCCCAATTTCACGTTCAATCTTCTCTTCTCCCTTTTTGGCTCTCCTTTCACAAAATACTTCTCTTTTCTATTTTATGAAAATATAACTTTATTTTAGAAAAGGGCTTTACAACTGGTACACCCCCCAACTGCTACTAGCAACACTGGCCCATTAGCCTTATTTCATCCATATTTCCCAATAATCCAATTAATTCTAATATTTAATAAAAAAAATTAATTAAATTAAATAAAGAATTTTATGGGGTGTTACATGAGACCTTTCGATGACTAGACTAGCATTTAATGCATTTTTTCAAGATCAACTATGTCGGATCCTATATCTTTCCCATTTCTCCAAGTAGTGAACGTGACATAGCAAGCCCAATTTAGTTTTTTAAAAGGCTTCCCATTGCTACACCACGACAAACCTAGGGGCAACTATTTTGGATTAGCCATAGACGAAACACGAGGAGGTATAATCATAAGTCCAAAGTCACTCCACTAAAGCATCAATGATATATTTTAACTCTACTTTAGAGCTCCATATTGGATCCACGCCATGGGTTGTTGCCCACTATTATATGTCATTGTAGGACCTTCCTCATTGTACGTGAAATGGAATCGAACGTCTTTAAACACTTTCATATATAAAGAACCCCAACGTGAAACCCGAGGTACTCTCTGAACCATAACTCACATTAGAAACCTCATTCTCCTAATGAATTAGTCCTTAGAATGGTAACCCTAAAGGTCCACCCCACGTTACCGCTTCGGAAACTTGTTCCGTCGTATCAAGACTATACTCCATCATTTCACTAAGAATTTTTTATTATAAATTGAATTTTTCTCCTTATTCTCCTACTGACTTAGGTATTAGAGTGCTAACTTCGTTTGTCCTCCCCCACTTTGTTGTTCTATAGACATACTCAGCCGCATCAAGACTCCATTCCATCATTTCACCAAACATTTAAGATTCCATATACCAATAATATATATATATATATATATATATATATATATATATATATGTGAGTTTTTGGATCGAACTCTAGTATGGCCGAAGGGTAGCTTCTTGGTTCGACAGGGTTAAGCATGAAGTCGAAGGTTGTTCACATGCTTGTGTCGAAGATGCTAGGGTTGTTAGCATGTTAAATTAGGTTTTAGTGTTTAAACCCTAATTTGTTAAGTTAGCTTGTTTATTAAGTTGACTTGTGTAATGGGCCTTGTGGAAAAAGCCCATTAGTTAGTATGTTAGGTTTTATTATAAATAGCATACTAGTCTCTCATCATTGCTAAGCTGCAAATCCTAATTTAGGGTGAGAGAGGTTATTTGTTATTCTTATAAACTTGTAATCTTGTTTTAAGAGAAAGTAAAAGAATAGCAGTTATAACCAATTCTTGTGTTCTTCTTATCTTCCCCAATTCCTATTATATTTTGTTCTTGACATCGTTTTTCACAACAAATTGGTGCGGTGAGCGTGGAGAAGATGCCTTCAACAAAGTATGAGATTGAAAAGTTCACCGGAGTGAATGATTTCGGTCTGTGGCGCTTGAAGATGAAAGCCCTACTGGTTCAGCAGGGTTGTTTGGAAGCGTTGAAGGGAGAGGCAGCCATGAATGCTGCATTAACGGCAGCGGAGAAGACAACTATGATCGAGAAAGCACACAGCGCAATTCTGTTGAGCCTTGGTGATAAGGTTCTCCGGCAGGTATCAAAGGAGACGACGGCATCAGGGTTATGGGTGAAACTTGAAAGTTTGTATATGACCAAATCGCTGGTAAATCGACTTTACCTGAAGCAAGCTTTGTATTCATTCAAGATGATTGAAGACAAAGTATTGGCTGAGCAGTTGGATATGTTCAACAAGCTGATTCTTGATCTTGAAAATATTGATGTGAAGATCGATGATGAAGATCAAGCGCTGTTACTATTGTGTTCTTTGCCTCGATCACATGCTCACTTCAAAGAAACTCTCTTGTATGGAAGGGAGTCCCTGACGTTTGAAGAAGTTCAATCAGCCTTGTACTCTAAGGACTTGAATGAATGAAAGGAGCATAAACCTTCGACTGTTGGCGAAGGTTTGGCCGTTAAAGGAAAACTCTTACGAAAGGATGGTAAGTTCGACAAGAAGAAAGGCAAAAGCCAGTCGAAGACTTATAGTGGCGAAGCATCTGACATTCGATGCTACCATTGTAAGAAGGAGGGTCACACAAGAAAGGTGTGCCCTGAACGCTTGAAATATCATGGAGGTAAGGATAATGGCAACGCTGCCATTGTTCAAGATGATTTCGAATCATCTGATGTTCTTGTGGTTTCAAGCAGTGACTCTAAGAAGGAGTGGATTATGGATTCAGGTTGCACTTGGCACATGACTCCAAACAAAGACTTGTTCGAGGAATTATGTGATCAAGATGGTGGATCAGTATTGCTGGGAAACAACAAGGCTTGCAAGATTGCAGGTGTTGGATCTGTGAGATTCAAGCTCCATGATGAGTCAATAAGGTTATTGACTGAAGTCAGGTATGTTCCTGATTTGAAGAGAAATCTGCTTTCTCTTGGTGAATTCGACAAGAAAGGATATGTTTTCCAAGGAGAGAAAAGTATCCTAAGAGTCATGAAGGGTTCGAAGGAAGTCTTGAGAGGCGTGAAGAAACAAGGCTTGTATACCCTTGAGGCTGAAGTTGTAAGTGGTTCGACAAATGTTGCATCCACGAAACCTTTGTCGAAAACAGAAATCTGGCACATGAGATTGGGCCATGTCAGTGAAAGAGGTCTGGTCGAATTAGGGAAACAAAATCTGCTTGGTGGAGACAAAGTCGAAAAGCTGAAGTTTTGTGAACCCTGTGTACTTGGAAAATCTTGCAGAGTGAAGTTCAACAAAGGCAAACAAAGAACACATGGATCCCTTGATTACATCCATGCTGATCTTTGGGGGCCTGCAAGGTGTCCATCACATTCAGGAGCAAGGTATTTTCTATCCATAGTAGATGATTATTCCAGAAAATTATGGGTATTCATCCAGAAGACTAAGGATGAAACTTTTGAGAATTTCAAAAGTTGGAAGACTCTGGTTGAAAATCAGACTGGCAGAAAGGTCAAGAGGTTGAGAACCGACAATGGCCTTGAATTTTGCAATGAGGCATTCGACAGTTTTTGTGCTGCCTCTGGTATTGCAAGGCATAGAACTACTGCAGGTACTCCACAGCAAAATGGTTTGGCTGAAAGGTTTAATCGAACTATTTTGGAGAGAGTCAGATGCATGTTGACTAGTGCGGGGTTAACAAAGGTGTTCTGGGCTGAGGCTGTTTCGACAGCAACATATCTGATAAACAGATGTCCTTCAACAGCGTTAGATATGAAGACACCTGAAGAAGTTTGGTCGGGACATCCACCAGATCTCGACAAACTGAGAGTATTTGGCTGCGTAGCCTATGCTCACATTAGGAAAGACAAGGTCGAACCTAGAGCTCTGAAATGCATGTTCATGGGATACCCTGAAGGAGTCAAAGCTTATAGGCTATGGTGCCTAGAGCCAGGTCACAGGAGGTGTATCACCAGTCGAGATGTAGTTTTCAATGAAGATGAAATGGCTTTTAAGAAAACTGATGATGTTGGTCGAAATACAGAAACATCTGATGAAGAGCTGGAACAGGTAGAGATTCCTGTTGAGGTGGAGCATGTTGATGCTGAATTGCATATCCCAGATGAAGTCGAAGAAGAAGCAGAAGATGCTGAAGTTGAGGAAACTGACGATGACTACCTATTGTCGAGAGATAGGTCGAGAAGAGTCATCAAGCCACCTCAGAGACTTGGATATGCAGATTTTATAGCTTATGCCTTAATCTCTGCAAGTGAGGTTCTAGACGAAGAACCTAGAGACTATAAGGAAGTTATGAGGAGTCGAAATAAGACTGAATGGCTGAAGGCCATGGATGATGAGATGAAATCTCTTCATGATAATCATACTTGGGAACTGATCAAGAAACCTGTTGGGGCAAGGTTAGTCAGCTGTAAATGGATTTTCAAAGTTAAGGAAGGAATTGAAGGAGTGACGTCGAAAAGATACAAGGCAAGGTTAGTTGCAAGGGGTTTCACTCAGAAAGAAGGTGTCGACTTCAATGATGTGTTTTCTCCTGTTGTGAAGCATAGGTCCATTCGAATGTTGCTTGCCATGGTGGCACAGTTCGATCTTGAACTGGAACAGATGGATGTGAAGACTGCGTTCTTGTATGGTGATCTAGATGAAACGATCCTGATGAGGCAACCTGAAGGGTATGTCGAAAAGGGGAAGGAAAATTATGTGTGCAAGTTAAAGAGATCTTTGTATGGGCTGAAACAATCTCCTCGACAGTGGAATAAGAGATTCGACAAGTTCATGGCACGCATAAGTTTCATTAGAAGTCAGTTCGACCACTGCGTTTACTTCAGATTTCGACCTGGTAATTCATTTGTTATTTTGTTGCTTTATGTGGATGATATTCTCATAGCAAGCAACAGTGTTGAAGATGTGATGAGGGTGAAGGCTGAACTCAATAAGGAGTTCGATATGAAGGATCTGGGAGCTGCTTCCAGGATTCTTGGAATTGACATTCGGAGAAATAGAAAGAAGTCGAAGATATGCTTATCTCAAGAGGCATATCTACGGAAGATTCTTGAAAAGTTTGGTATGTCGAATTCGAAGCCAGTTGTGACTCCAACAAACCCTCAATTCAAGCTGAGTATTGATCAGTGTCCCAGTACTGATGTCGAAAGAGTCTATATGAATAGCATCCCATATGCTAATATAGTCGGCTCTTTGATGTATGCTATGGTCTGTACTAGACCCGACATAGCTTACGCAGTCAGTCTTGTAAGCAGGTACATGGCGAATCCTGGAAAGGCTCACTGGCAAGCATTAAAGTGGATTTTAAGGTACATAAATGGGTCTCTGAATAGAGTCCTAATTTATGGTGGAGCCTTGGGTGAAGATAGTAAAGCAGTAATAGAAGGATATGTCGACTCTGATTATGCAGGTTGTATGGATTCCAGAAAATCTATTTCTGGATATGTTTTCACTATGTTTGGCACTGCAATTAGTTGGAAAGCAACACTTCAGAAGGTTGTTGCTCTATCAACCACTGAAGCGGAGTATATTGCCCTAACTGAAGCTGTGAAAGAAGCATTGTGGCTTGAAGGTTTTGCGAAGGAGCTGAAACTTCAAGGTCGAGGTATCACTGTTAAATGTGATAGTCAAAGTGCAATACACCTGTCGAAGAATTCAGCCTATCATGAGCGAACTAAGCACATTGATGTGAGGCTGCATTTCGTCAGAGGAGTAATCGAGCGTGGAGAAGTCCAAGTGCTGAAGGTTTCGACTGAAGACAATGCTGCTGATATGATCACCAAGACATTGTCGAGTTGCAAGTTTTTCCACTGTATGCAGTTGATAAAGCTGCATGAAGAAAGCTAGTTTGTTCCCTTGATGTTGTAGAGTTAGATCCAAGGTGGAGATTTGTGAGTTTTTGGATCGAACTCTAGTATGGCCGAAGGGTAGCTTCTTGGTTCGACAGGGTTAAGCATGAAGTCGAAGGTTGTTCACATGCTTGTGTCGAAGATGCTAGGGTTGTTAGCATTTTAAATTAGGTTTTAGTGTTTAAACCCTAATTTGTTAAGTTAGCTTGTTTATTAAGTTGACTTGTGTAATGGGCCTTGTGGAAAAAGGCCATTAGTTAGTATGTTAGGTTTTATTATAAATAGCATACTAGTCTCTCATCATTGCTAAGCTGCAAATCCTAATTTAGGGTGAGAGAGGTTATTTGTTATTCTTATAAACTTGTAATCTTGTTTTAAGAGAAAGTAAAAGAATAGCAGTTATAACCAATTCTTGTGTTCTTCTTATCTTCCCCAATTCCTATTATATTTTTTTCTTGACATCGTTTTTCACAATAATATATATATATATATATATATATATATATATATATATATATATATATATATATTTTTGTATACATTCCTTTAATATTTATTCGTTTGAGGACATACAAACTTTTGATTAAAAGGCTTTTAATTATTTATAAAATACAAGTATTTAACTAATCTTTAGTTGGTCCAGTGATGATTGGCGTTGGATTTGGTATGGAGGACCATGGTTCGATTCTCTGCAATTATAATCGAAAGGGAGTTACAACCACTTAATACTAGAACTGACCTCCTAATTACATTAAACAGTCCAATGAACTAGATACTGATGGTAAAAATAAAATAAAAAAACAAATATTTAGTTTCAACATAAGTTATTTGATTACTCGTGACTTAGAATTTTCTCTTTGGATTTTCTTTATTTTCAAAACTTCTATATTCATGTTTTGGTAATTAAATTGTCAAATTTTCTTTAAAAGTCTTGAGTTGTATTTACATAGAAACATGATTAGATAATTGTAGGGCATATCCATGGGGTTGTGAGTACGGTCGTATAACGGATCCGGCTCGTAGGGTATGTCTGTGTTTGCCCGCATTTTAGTGTGAGACGGGTCAAGGATTTAGATCCTCACCTTTAAATGTGACCGCCACCCCGTCTAACCCTTTTTTCTGCGGGCTTTTGCGGACATGAAATTAACATAATTTTAAGTTTTTAAAGCCTAAACGGTGTAGTGTCCGCAGACATTCCCCGCCCTGCCCGCACTTTTGTACTGGACGGAGTAAGATTTTAGGCCCGCACCCCAACTATGTCTGCCCTGTCCCGCTCCACTTTTTGTGAGTTTTTGCGGGACATACCTAAATAGGATGGGCATGCCCATTTGGCAGCCTTAATTGTGAGTCGTTCCTAGCCTTGTACTAGGTCTTATCGCAAATAATTTATATTACTATTATTGTACACTTTACTATTTTCACCTATCTCTATATTTAAATTATTCTTAAAAAAATAGAGGATTGACTATTAAAGGATATGAACTCTAGGTCATTAAAACGGTCCACAATTGAGAAAACGGCTGCGATAAAATGATACTGGCACACCGTTTTTTATTTCAAAATATAAATTATAATTAATTTATACTGCGACGATCGCAATTAATATTGAGAGACAATTATATCGATCAAAATCGTGAAAACCTTTACACGACCGTGACCGTTTTTTAACTCTCGCTTTGACAATATAGTATGTTCTTCATGAGAGACAAAATCATCACTAAAAAGGGAGACTCATTTTTCTTAGAGTAAGAAAATTGGTGCTAGACAAAATTGCTTGTGTTTTTCATACGGTAGAGATACTTGTGGTAGATAATGGATCTCATTTTCCTTCGGTTAGAAAATTGCACCTAACATTGAGTTTCATTTTTCTTTTGATAGAGATAATGCTACAAGAAGGAATCTTAATGTTTCATTCAACTTGACTTTGTCAAATCATCTTTTAAATATTTGAATGATTTTTTACACATGTAATAAATATTAAAAAATAAATTACTCTCTTAACACCACAAAATTTTGCTATATACTAACGAACGCTTTCACTTACTGTAAAAAAATTGTTGGTATAGAGAGTATTTAGTGATCGAAATTACAAGTCAATTGTATGTTAATATATGATTTGAAATAAAAAGAATTCAATTTTCACCAAATATTCAAAAATTTCCAATACACCAATAAAAAGCGCTCAATTCTTCACCCTCTTTTAAAAATATAAAATGATCTAATTCCATATCACAATTTCTCTTTATAATAACAAATAAAAAAGAGGGTAAAGAATTGAGCGTTTTTTATTGGTGTATTGGAACGGGGAGCGTGACCGGGTCATGTGGCAGGCAGAGAAGAACGGTAGCTTCTCGGTGAAAAGCTGTGTTAGCCTTGTTTACACTGTGCATCTTTATTCCGGTCCCATGGGTAGACATGATGGAGCGTTCAAACGCATTTGGAAGATGGAGGTACTGTTGAAAGTAAAGATTTTCGGTTG
Source organism: Vicia villosa (assembly GCF_029867415.1). Taxonomy (NCBI): domain Eukaryota; kingdom Viridiplantae; phylum Streptophyta; class Magnoliopsida; order Fabales; family Fabaceae; genus Vicia; species Vicia villosa. Next base: position 446,584 of record NW_026705640.1, on the reverse strand, counting down.
GAAATGTTTCATGAACATTATCCCGACGAAGGTGGCGTTATCTAAAAGAGGTATGACTTTTCCTAACAACTATGGCTGCGTTTTTTGCAATAATCATGATGAATATTCTGTCCATTCTCTATTATGCTGCAACTCGGTGGATTTGGTTTGGAAAGATATTGCCGAATGGATTGGTTTCGATGATTATAAGGCGGAGGATTTCAAAGAGAGTTTCTTAATTTGGAGTGATTTCGTTAGGAGAAAAGGGGTTCGTAAGGGAAAGGAGGGAGTGGTGTGGTTGGCGGTATGTTGGACTGTGTGGTTGGTTCGTAACGGTATTACCTTCAATAGCGATACGTGGAATGTTTCCGACATTGTTTGGACCAAGAAGATGGTATTTTGTGGGGAAAATTATCCAACCCAATTGTAGCTTTTATGAATTTAGTAGTGTTGTGAAAAACGATACCAATAACAAAGTATAATAGGGAATTAGGGAAGAGAATAAGAACACAAGAATTGGTTATAACTGCTATTCTTTTACTTTCTCTTAAAACAAGATTACAAGTTTACAAGAATAACAAATAACCTCTCTCACCCTAAATTAGGATTTGCAGCTTAGCAATGATGAGAGACTAGTATGCTATTTATAATAAAACCTAACATACTAACTAATGGGCTTTTTCCACAAGGCCCATTACACAAGTCAACTTAATAAACAAGCTAACTTAACAAATTAAGGTTTAAACACTAAAACCTAATTTAACATGCTAACAACCCTAGCATCTTCGACACAAGCATGTGAACAACCTTCGACTTCATGCTTAACCCTGTCGAACCAAGAAGCTACCCTTCGGCCATACTAGAGTTCGATCCAAAATCTCACAAATCTCCACCTTGGATCTAACTCTACAACATCAAGGGAACAAACTAGCTTTCTTCATGCAGCTTTATCAACTGCATACAGTGGAAAAACTTGCAACTCGACAATGTCTTGGTGATCATATCAGCAGCATTGTCTTCAGTCGAAACCTTCAACACTTGGACTTCTCCACGCTCGATTACTCCTCTGACGAAATGCAGCCTCACATCAATGTGCTTAGTTCGCTCATGATAGGCTGAATTCTTCGACAGGTGTATTGCACTTTGACTATCACATTTAACAGTGATACCTCGACCTTGAAGTTTCAGCTCCTTCGCAAAACCTTCAAGCCACAATGCTTCTTTCACAGCTTCAGTTAATGCAATGTACTCCGCTTCAGTGGTTGATAGAGCAACAACCTTCTGAAGTGTTGCTTTCCAACTAATTGCTGTGCCAAACATAGTGAAAACATATCCAGAAATAGATTTCCTGGAATCCATACAACCTGCATAATCAGAGTCGACATATCCTTCGATTACTGCTTTACCATCTTCACCCAAGGCTCCACCATAAATTAGGACTCTATTCAGAGACCCATTTATGTACCTTAAAATCCACTTCAATGCTTGCCAGTGAGCCTTTCCAGGATTCGCCATGTACCTGCTTACAAGACTTACTGCGTATGCTATGTCGGGTCTAGTACAAACCATAGCATACATCAAAGAACCAACTATATTAGCATATGGGATGCTATTCATATAGGCTCTTTCCACATCAGTACTGGGACACTGATCAATACTCAGCTTGAATTGAGGGTTTGTTGGAGTCACAACTGGCTTCGAATTCGACATACCAAACTTTTCAAGAATCTTCCGTAGATATGCCTCTTGAGATAGGCATAACTTCGACTTCTTTCTATCTCTTCGAATGTCAATTCCAAGAATCCTGGAAGCAGCTCCCAGATCCTTCATATCGAACTCCTTATTGAGTTCAGCCTTCACCCTCATCACATCATCGACACTGTTGCTTGCTATGAGAATATCATCCACATAAAGCAACAAAATAACAAATGAATTACCAGGTCGAAATCTGAAGTAAACACAGTGGTCGAACTGACTTCTAATGAAACTTATGCGTGCCATGAACTTGTCGAATCTCCTATTCCACTGTCGAGGAGATTGTTTCAGCCCATACAAGGATCTCTTTAACTTACACACATAATCATCCTTCCCCTTTTCGACATACCCTTCAGGTTGCCTCATCAGGATCGTTTCATCTAGATCACCATACAAGAACGCTGTTTTCACATCCATCTGTTCCAGTTCAAGATCGAACTGTGCCACCATGGCAAGCAGCATTCGAATGGACCTATGTTTCACAACAGGAGAAAACACATCATTGAAGTCGACACCTTCTTTCTGAGTGAAACCCCTTGCGACTAACCTTGCCTTATATCTTTTCGACGTCACTCCTTCAATTCCTTCCTTAACTTTGAAAATCCATTTACAGCTGACTAACCTTGCCCCAGCAGGTTTCTTGATCAGTTCCCAAGTGTGATTATCATGAAGAGATTTCATCTCATCATCCATGGCCTTCAGCCATTCAGTCTTATTTTGACTCCTCATAACTTCCTTATAATCTCTAGGTTCATCATCAAGAACCTCACTGGCAGAGATTAATGCATAAGCTATAAGATCTGCATACCCAAGTCTCTGAGGTGGTTTGATGACTCTTCTCGACCTATCTCTCGACAATAGGTAGTCATCGTCAGTTTCCTCCACTTCCTCAGCATCTTCTGCTTCTTCTTCGACTTCATCAGGGACATGCAATTCAGCATCAACATGCTCCACCTCAACAGGAATCTCTACCTGTTCCAGCTCTTCGTCAGATGTTTCTGTACTTCGACCAACATCATCAGTTTTCTTAAAAGCCATTTCAGCTTCATTGAAAACTACATCTCGACTGGTGATACACCTCCTGTGACCTGGCTCTAGGCACCATAGCCTATAAGCTTTGACTCCTTCAGGGTATCCCATGAACATGCATTTCAGAGCTCTAGGTTCGACCTTGTCTTGCCTAATGTGAGCATAGGCTATGCAGCCAAATACTCTCAGTTTGTCGAGATCTGGTGGATGTCCCGACCAAACTTCTTCAGGTGTCTTCATATCTAACGCTGTCGAAGGACATCTGTTTATCAGATATGTTGCTGTCGAAACAGCCTCAGCCCAGAACACCTTCTTTAACCCCGCACTAGTCAACATGCATCTGACTCTCTCCAAAATAGTTCGATTAAATCTTTCAGCCAAACCATTTTGCTGTGGAGTACCTGCAGTAGTTCTATGCCTTGCAATACCAGAGGCAGCACAAAAACTGTCGAATGCCTCATTGCAAAATTCAAGGCCATTGTCGGTTCTCAACCTCTTGACCTTTCTGCCAGTCTGATTTTCAACCAGAGTCTTCCAACTTTTGAAATTCTCAAAAGTTTCATCCTTAGTCTTCTGGATGAATACCCATAATTTTCTGGAATAATCATCTACTATGGATAGAAAATACCTTGCTCCTGAATGTGATGGACACCTTGCAGGCCCCCAAAGATCAGCATGGATGTAATCAAGGGATCCATGTGTTCTTTGTTTGCCTTTGTTGAACTTCACTCTGCAAGATTTTCCAAGTACACAGGGTTCACAAAACTTCAGCTTTTCGATTTTGTCTCCACCAAGCAGATTTTGTTTCCCTAATTCGACCAGACCCCTTTCACTGACATGGCCCAATCTCATGTGCCAGATTTCTGTTTTCGACAAAGGTTTCGTGGATGCAACATTTGTCGAACCACTTACAACTTCAGCCTCAAGGGTATACAAGCCTTGTTTCTTCACGCCTCTCAAGACTTCCTTCGAACCCTTCATGACTCTTAGGATACTTTTCTCTCCTTGGAAAACATATCCTTTCTTGTCGAATTCACCAAGAGAAAGCAAATTTCTCTTCAAATCAGGAACATACCTGACTTCAGTCAACAACTTTATTGACTCATCATGGAGCTTGAATCTCACAGATCCAACACCTGCAATCTTGCAAGCCTTGTTGTTTCCCAGTAATACTGATCCACCATCTTGATCACATAATTCCTTGAACAAGTCTTTGTTTGGAGTCATGTGCCAAGTGCAACCTGAATCCATAATCCACTCCTTCTTAGAGTCACTGCTTGAAACCACAAGAACATCAGATGATTCGAAATCATCTTGAACAATGGCAGCGTTGCCATTATCCTTACCTCCATGATATTTCAAGCGTTCAGGGCACACCTTTCTTGTGTGACCCTCCTTCTTACAATGGTAGCATCGAATGCCAGATGCTTCGCCACTGTAAGTCTTCGACTGGCTTTTGCCTTTCTTCTTGTCGAACTTACCATCCTTTCGTAAGAGTTTTCCTTTAACGGCCAAACCTTCGCCAACAGTCGAAGGTTTATGCTCTTTTCGTTCATTCAAGTCCTTAGAGTACAAGGCTGATTGAACTTCTTCAAACGTCAGGGACTCCCTTCCATACAAGAGAGTTTCTTTGAAGTGAGCATGTGATCGAGGCAAAGCGCACAATAGTAACAGCGCTTGATCTTCATCATCGATCTTCACATCAATATTTTCAAGATCAAGAATCAGCTTGTTGAACATATCCAACTGCTCAGCCAATACTTTGTCTTCAATCATCTTGAATGAATACAAAGCTTGCTTCAGGTAGAGTCGATTTACCAGCGATTTGGTCATATACAAACTTTCAAGTTTCACCCATAACCCTGATGCCGTCGTCTCCTTTGATACCTGCCGGAGAACCTTATCACCAAGGCTCAACAGAATTGCGCTGTGTGCTTTCTCGATCATAGTTGTCTTCTCCGCTGCCGTTAATGCAGCATTCATGGCTGCCTCTCCCTTCAACGCTTCCAAACAACCCTGCTGAACCAGTAGGGCTTTCATCTTCAAGCGCCACAGACCGAAATCATTCACTCCGGTGAACTTTTCAATCTCATACTTTGTTGAAGGCATCTTCTCCACGCTCACCGCACCAATTTGTTGTGAAAAACGATACCAATAACAAAGTATAATAGGGAATTAGGGAAGAGAATAAGAACACAAGAATTGGTTATAACTGCTATTCTTTTACTTTCTCTTAAAACAAGATTACAAGTTTACAAGAATAACAAATAACCTCTCTCACCCTAAATTAGGATTTGCAGCTTAGCAATGATGAGAGACTAGTATGCTATTTATAATAAAACCTAACATACTAACTAATGGGCTTTTTCCACAAGGCCCATTACACAAGTCAACTTAATAAACAAGCTAACTTAACAAATTAAGGTTTAAACACTAAAACCTAATTTAACATGCTAACAACCCTAGCATCTTCGACACAAGCATGTGAACAACCTTCGACTTCATGCTTAACCCTGTCGAACCAAGAAGCTACCCTTCGGCCATACTAGAGTTCGATCCAAAATCTCACAAGTAGAAATCCTCTTTTTTACTTATCGTAATCGCAATTGGTGTGTAATTTTTCTCCTTCCGGGCTGTTTTGCTCATGTAATTTTTGTGAATTTCGGTTCTCTTTAATATATGTTTCTTGCTTTTAAAAAAAATAAATAAATAAATATACTAAATTCTCCCACAATTTCTCTTTATAATTATAAATAAAAAATGAACAAAATAAAAATAAATTTTTAAGAAAAAAGAAAGAATGAAACCGTCATAAAGAAGAATTGAGTTATGGCAAATATGATGTCTATGATATAAAATCGATTATCTCAAAAAGAATTGAATGTTATTTTATAAGCTGTAAGACATATATATATATATATATATATATATATATATATATATATATATATATATATATATATATATATATATATATATATATATATATATATATATATATATATATATATATATATATATATATATATATATATATATATATATATTTTGCTCTTCGAATTCATATTTCAAATATTATGAAAATATTTATTAAGTTGAATAGAAGTTTTGGATCTTTTGGATCATGTATTTCGAATGGACATGATTGATACTGCCATAAGTGTTATTGATATCATTATTGCTAGACAAGTTAAATACAAAGCGATGTTTTCGCTCACAATTTTAAGTGTTTAGTCAAGAGACTCAACTTTTATGTCATTTGAACAAAATGAACACAAAAGAGAGATTTAACTTATGTTAAAATCATTTTCTAAACACCCACACTTTCTACAATTATTTTTATAAACAATATAAGTTTAAAAAACTATATTAATAATAATTAAAATGGATGATACACTGACAATAGAAATTAATTTTATACTGTCAATCAAAGACGACCATGAATTCTACCACATTATATTTTTATTTTAAATTTTTTTTAATGATATGGTAGACAGTTGGTTTCCTATTAGAAAATAGTGTAAATTAAAATTATTTTACACGGTTAATGCATATTCATTAAATCTATAAAATTAAGAGAAAAATGAATATACATTGACACTATAAAATATTTTTATACTGTTAACCATGAGAGACATGTATCTAATTAAAATACGTTTTTATTTTTTAAAATACTGATAATATGACACTGATAAAAAATTTAATTAATTGTATATGTAATATTAGTTTGCACCATGCATGTGCACAAAAACAAAATTTCAGGACAAATAACTAAGATTTAAGAGAGTATATCTAAATTTCTTTACAAAAAGGGAATTGAAAAAATAACACAAAGATTCGGACATATAATTTTTCAAAGCAATACATATTGGTTATCCCAATTAAGCCATCATTTTAGTCATGAATGATGCCAATGTCATTTGTCATATGAATCCAGTTAGAATTTGAATTGGATCTATAATCAAACTATTATAAAATTGACTTGTAATTAAGAATCAAGAATGCATGTTATTAATAAACTCATGTTCATACTTTATTTCATGAAGTGTTGTTCGATTTTATGAAAACCATACTAGTTTTATCAGTTTGCAATTTTTATGAAAATCATTTTTCATATAAGTGAATAATTTGTCCCATCTTAAAGAACAAATAATAGTTTGGAGTATAGCTAGTGTACTCGAGATTCTTAACGGATACCTTTGATGTTGATTAGTACAGATAACATAGAACAATATTTAAATCATGATGCTTTTATTTATAATATAGAGAACAAAAGCACAATTTTCTTTCAGTTTTACACTCACATTCTTGTTTTTGCAATGACATTGTAAACATAGGATTGAAATGAAGATTACAAGAATATAATTCCATGCTTTGTAAACCTTATATATTTCTTATTTAGCATACTTCTTTAATAGCATTTTCTAATACGGAGGAGGAGTGTAAACAGGTGGCTGATACCCAACCGGTGGCTTATAAACCAGAGGTTTCTCAACTGGTGGCTTGTATGTTGGAGGTTTCTCAACTGGTGGCTTGTAGACTGGAGGCTTTTCAACTGGTGGCTTGTAAACTGGTGGTTTGTAGACTGGAGGCTTTTCAACTGGTGGCTTGTAAACTGGTGGTTTGTAAACAGGAGGATTGAAATGAAGATTACAAGAATATAATTCCATGCTTTGTAAACCTTATATATTTCTTATTTAGCATACTTCTTTAATAGCATTTTCTAATACGGAGGAGGAGTGTAAACAGGTGGCTGATACCCAACCGGTGGCTTATAAATTGGAGGTTTCTCAACTGGTGGCTTGTATGTTGGAGGTTTCTCAACTGGTGGCTTGTAGACTGGAGGCTTTTCAACTGGAGGCTTGTACACAGGAGGTTTTTCTACTGGTGGTTTGTAGACTGGAGGCTTCTCTACTGGTGGCTTGTAAACTGGTGGTTTGTAGACTGGTGGCTTTTCTGTAGGTGGCTTGTAAACTGGAGGCTTCTCAACAGGAAGTTTGTAAACAGGAGGTTTTTCAACGGGTGGCTTATACGCAGGTGGTTTCTCTACTGGTGGTTTGTAAACTGGAGGCTTCTCAACAGGTGGTTTGTAAACAGGAGGTTTCTCTACAGGTGGCTTATAGATTGGTGGAGTTTTCACCGGTGGTTGATAAATTGGAGGTGACTCATAGTTGGCAAACCCTTGGGGAATGACAAGAGCAAGAAGGAGTAACACTAGAAAGGTTAAGGAAGCCATGTTAGTGTGTTTGGTGCATGAAACACAAGAGTGACTAGTTGCTTTTATAGTAATCATAAGTGTATGTCTCAATCTTTAAACGGTAATGACGTGGCAATTTATTTACTATAAGTCAATATTCATTGTGAATTTTCAACATTGGAACCTATGATTTTGTTATCATATGGTGGCGAAGTTGGAAATTATGGGTGAATTATTGGATGGAAAAGTTACATAATTTTCCAATACACCAAGTGACCGACACAATCAGTGATAACATTTTCCAAAAACGTGTCCTTTCAAAGAGACTATTATAGAGAGTTTGAAATATCCAAATCAAATAATTGATGTATTCACAGTAATTCTTTCTACCGGCAATGTTGGAATTTAGTTTTACAAATTTCATTATGGATGACATGTATCTTTTGCCTATAGAAAATGATACTTTATTGTTTTTCAATATACTTTTTTCCTAATTATTATACACCCTTTCACTCACTCTTTTGGTTGCAAACGGCAATTCTCAACATATTGACTTCCTGCCGGCACTGCCCAGTTTACTCTCCTCTTTATCATGTCTCAATCTTCGGTTAATTACTATGGTAACTTGCCCTTTCCATAACACAAATCTACTTTTGGCTTAAATTCAAATTAGATTAGGCCTTTATTTTTATATGTCGGACATTTTACCAAACATTTCTTATTAGAGTTAATATTGTTATTATTGGGCCTTCTATTTCCTTTATCTTTGTATCGGGCCCATTACACATTCTAAGCCCATTGTAAACATGCTTTATATTGTAATTTGTTCTCTCAATAATGCCAAGTAATACATTCAGTTCAAACCTTTGTTTTACCGCCTCCTATGGCTTCTTCTTCTTCTTTGCATAAACTGTAATATGGTATCAGTGATCTAAACATCATTCCGCATTCAATTTTTTTCTTTTCTGCATTTCTTTTTCATCCTTTCCACAAACATGTCATCTTCATCAGAAGATGAACAACCAAAATCCAAAGAACCAACACCGAAATCTGACGACCCCGGTTTGAATCCAAGAAACCCTTATTATCTCCATCTTGGAGAAAATTCAGGAGCCACCATTGTTGCTCCTCCTTTGGACGACAACAATTATCACAACTAGAGCAAATTGATGCGTCGCGCATTGACATCGAAGAACAAATTATCTTTCATCAATGGCGCTTTACCAAGACCTTCATCCAAGAACCCTGACTTTGAGCTTTGGGATCGTGCTAATAGTATGGTTCTATCATGGATTACACGCACTTTTTCTCCTCACATTGCTCAGAGCACTATATGCTTTGACTCTGGATACGATCTTTGGGAAGACCTCAAGGACCGTTTCACGAAAGGTAATCACTTTCGCTTCTCTGATCTACTGCGTGATTTGCATTCCATTCAACAGGGAGATCGCACCCTATCAACATACTTCACGGATTTGAAGATTCTTTGGGATGAGCTCGAACATTTGCGTCCAACACCATCTTGCTCGTGTCCAACACCCTGCAGTTGTGACCTAGCCAAAGCTGTGCGTACATACAAGCATATGGAGTATGTCACATGCTTCCTCAAAGGTTTCAATGACACTTACAGCAACATTCGCACGCAGATTTTGCTTCTTGATCCTCTTCCTAACATCAGTAAAGTCTATTCATTGATTGCCCAGCAACAAGCACCTTCTCCTTCTGCATCCACCACCAACCCTACCATTCTTGCTGCAAATTCCTCTGCCAAACCCAAAGGAAAATCCAATTCAAGAACCCCTATGCTATGTACCAATTGCAGCAAAACCAACCACACGATTGACAATTGCTACTTCAAACATGGATTTCCTCCGGGTTATCGTTCCAAGAATTCAAAGGACTCTACTGATGCTAAGTCAACAAACACACCTGATAAGGATCTTTCCATCACAAAGGAAGAGTACCAACACCTCATTCAGCTGCTTCAACAGACAAGGAAGGAAAATTCAACTTCCAAGTCAACTAACTTTGAGGCTGCTGTGATTTCAGGTATTAACTCAACAGGTAACTCTTTACATAAACCTTCTTCATGGATACTGGATTCAGGGGCTTCACATCATGTGTGTCCTTTTGCTGAAAATTTCTCTACTTTAGATCCTATTGACCCTGTCAACATACATTTACCTAATGGTGCTATCTTAACTGCAAAATTTTCTGGTTCAATTATCTTTGATGACACATTTCAATTGCATAATGTTTTTTATATGCCTGAATTTACATTTAGCCTAATCCCTATCTCTAAGCTATGCCTGACAACACCCTACACAATCACATTCTCACACACTTCCTGCTTCATTCAGGATGTGTCTACCAAGCTAATGATTGGACGGGTGACACAGATGCATAGTCTCTACATTTTGGACAGAATTCCCTTACAAAATGCTAAATGTAACTCACTAAGTCATAAGAACTCTATGCAATCTACTTACCCCTTATGCCATCATAGATTAGGCCATCCCTCTCTTGATGTTTTACATTCAATGTCCACACAATTTCCTCTTGTCAAATATTGTAAAATCTATGATTGTCCTACATGTCATTTAGCTAAACAAACAAAACTGCCATTTCCTACAAGCACTTCTGTTTCTGCTAAATGCTTTGACTTGATTCATATGGACATTTGGGGGCCTATATCTTTGCCTTCTATGGATGGTTTTCATTATTTTTTAACTATTGTAGATGACTTTTCAAGATACACATGGACTATTTTAATGCATAATAAGGCTGCCACTAGACAACATATTAAGAATTTCATTACTTATTGTCAAACTCAACTTTCATGTACTATTAAGACTATTAGAAGTGATAATGGAAATGCGTTCATTATGCCATCTTACTATGCATCTTTAGGCATCACACATCAAAGAATTTGTGTATAAACCCCACAACAAAACTCTACAGTAGAAAGAAAACATAGACACTTGCTAAAGGTTACTAGATCTCTTTTATTTCATGCTAATCTTCCTAAGTGTTTTTGGTCCTTTGCCCTATGCCATGCTACTTTTATTATTAATAGACTCTATAGCCCTCTGCTACAAAATAAGACACCCTACACACTATTGTTCAATTCTGATCCTAGCTTTATGGACTTAAAAACATTTGGCTGCTTGGCATATGCATCTACTATCACTAGGAATAGAGACAAACTTGACCCAAGAGCTACAAAATGCTTATTCATAGGCTATCCTATGGGGGTCAAAGGATACCTTCTCTTTGATTTGATTACTAGAGCTACATTTATTTCAAGAAACTGTTCCTTTAATGAGCAAATCTTCCCTTATCAAACTACTGCTTCCCCTCATCCCACTAATGTTTCTAATCTTGAGATTCACACATCTACTATCCCATTCCTGTTTGATATATCTGGTCCCTCCCCACAACCTTCACAACCTAGTGCTATTCCCACTGCAGAGGCACCACCCTCTCCCAACAATACACCACCAAACACTCCTCTTCAACCTCAGCTTAACACTGAACCTGTTTCTATACCTCAGTCTAAAACACAGGTTCAGATTCCCATTTCTACTTCTCCACCATCCCGTGCCCAACAAACTCTTCGAACTTCCACTAGAATTAGATCCGCACCTGCACATCTAAAAGATTTTGATTGTAACATAGTCTATTCATCCACATTGTATGATATATCTCATTTTATTTCATACTGCAAATTATCTCCTGCTTTTTTCTCTTATATCTCTGCTATTACTACATTGCACACCTAATCATTACAAAAAAGCTAGCCAATTCCCTCATTGGGTTAAGGCAATGGAAGATGAACTCACAGCCTTGACAAACAATAAGACTTGGCAATTCATAAATCTTCCACAAGGTAAGAAACCTATTGGTTGCAAATGGGTTTACAAAACCAAATTCAACTCCAATGGTTCAATAGAAAGACATAAGGCAAGGTTAGTAGCTCAAGGTTTCAACCAAATCCAAGGTATTGACTACTTTGAAACTTTCTCCCCTGTTGCAAAATTAACTACAGTAAGACCGATTTTATCCCTAGCTTCCTCTTTAAATCTCCATTTATTCCAATTAGATGTACATAATGCCTTTTTGCATGGTGATTTGGATGAGGAAGTCTATATGTCTCTACCTAAAGGCTTACACTCTACTATCCCAAATCCTGTGTGCAAATTGCTTAAATCCATCTATGGTCTGAAGCAATCTAGTAGACAGTGGTTTGGCAAGCTTTCCACTGTTCTACTTAACCACAATTTTTCACAATGCACTTCAGACCATTCCTTATTTATACATAATTGCAAGGATTACTTCACCTTCATTCTCATTTATGTTGGTGACATTCTAATTGAAGGAAACAACCTTGACATCATCAATTCCATTAAACAAACTTTACATCAACATTTCCACATCAAAGACTTGGGGCGTATGAGATATTTCCTAGATCTGGAGCTTACAAGAAACACAGAGGGCATCAACATATGTCAAAGGAAATATACACTGTATTTGCTAGATAAAACTGGACTCTTAGCCTGCAAGCCAGCCTCCACTCCCATGACCCGTGAAACCAGACTCACTTCAACAACCGACACTCCTTTAGAAGATCCTACTCCCTACAGGCGGCTAGTTGGTCAATTAATCTACCTCCTTAACACAAGACCAGACATATCATATGTTGTCCAACAATTGACTAAACATATGAATAACCCAACAGACATCCACTATTCTGCAACTCTGCGTGTTCTTCGATACCTCAAAGCTTCTCCAGCACAAGGCATTTCATTCCCAACAAAATCTACTCTGCAACTTAAGGCATTCTCAGATTCTGATTGGGCCACATGCCGTGAAACACGATGCTCTGTCTCTGGCTATTGCATCTACTTAGGTGATTCTCTCATCTCATGGAAATCTAAGAAGCAGCAAACCATCTCTCGCAACTCTACTGAAGCAGAATATAGGGCTATGGCTTCTACCGTATGTGAACTTCAGTGGCTTACGAACATCCCCACTGAATTACGCATACCCTTCACCCAACTTGTTGTCCTATACTGCGACAATGCCTCAGCCATACACATTACCAATAACTCCTCCTTTCATGAAAGAACGAAGCACATAGACTTAGATTGTCATTTCGTTCGTGAGAAGTTAACACAGCATCTGTTCCGTCTTCTTCATGTACCTTCTACACAACAACTTGCTGACATTCTAACAAAACCATTAGATCCTAAGCTGTTTACTGAAAATGTTACTAAGCTTGGTCTACACTCCATATACCCCAAGCTTAAGGAGGGGTATTAGAGTTAATATTGTTATTATTGGGCCTTCTATTTCCTTTATCTTTGTATCGGGCCCATTACACATTCTAAGCCCATTGTAAACATGCTTTATATTGTAACTTGTTCTCTCAATAATGCCAAGTAATACATTCAGTTCAAACCTTTGTTTTACCGCCTCCTATGGCTTCTTCTTCTTCTTTAAATAAACTGTAATATTTCTAACTCCTTAGCGAAAAAGTGAAGGTTTTTGTAGGGATTAATTTTTGTTTCCAACAAATGTTTAAAATCAAATTTCTTTTGATCCAAAGTTACAAATCACAACAACAATTACACTCCAACAAAGTAGATGAATTTTGATCAAGACGACAAAAATGCCATAACTCCTCTAGCATATCGTCTCCTATCTTCGTTGTTGACTCAATTGGCATCAAATTTGCAAGAGAGGTGCTCCAACACGAAGTTCACTCAAATCATCACCAACAGTCAAAAATAAGAAGATTGACTTATTTTAAGGTTTCGACACCACAAGGAGGTGGATGGAACTCCTACTTTGACGTTTTCAGTATCGGGGATCTTCATTAACGACAAAAGCTCATGCAACTTGATGAACCTCAAATTCTTCATGTGATTAAGACTACACGTGAAAGTTTTGAAGCCATGCGAAGGTGGGAACCTGAAAATTCTAGTAACACACGCTCGATGTCAAACTGGATGTTATGACATCCACAATTATGCAGCGCAGACAGTAATAAAAAAAACAACAGAAAAACAATAAAGAACACACATAATTGTTTACCCAGTTCGGTTCAAACAACCTACTCTGGGGGCTACCAAGCCAAGGATGAAGTCCACTATCAGTAGTATCAATTCAAAGCTAAACTCCCCCGTTTACAACTTCTCACTTAATCACTACCCAATGGCCCTTCTACCTAGGTTCTACCTAGATATGGAATATCTCCATTCCACTCCCACTCAATTACAATAGTGATTACACATAAACATAAAACAAATTACAGATAGAAGACACTCTTCAAAAACACACCTTGATTTAATTAAAAGCTTCAATCAAGAGACACACACTCGTGCTTAAAAGCTTAGAGTGACATTACAAAAACACAAACTAATTCCAACGCAATCATCATGGACAATTGCATGGATCACACGAGGCAGTTACATAACAGCCGTTCTTCACAATACACAATCTTCTGTCTGCGTTCCAAACTAGGATTGCAGTCCTTTTTATATGCAGTATTGGGCCTTGGGCTTTTTAAGAAACACATTAGGGTTAACAAAGTTAACCTAATTCACACGCCAACTGTCTGTTACACAATATGCTGTTAGTAGGATCTTCTGGACGAAATATGCAGCACTCAATAAAAAGTTTCCTAAATTAATAAAAGGGATAAATCAGGAAACACAATTAATAAACAATAACAGCTCCTGCCGTCACACACGGATGTCATGACATCGATCATGACATTCACTACAAAACCTGTATTAGCTTCACACATATGCAACCTGCATAACACAATAATCAACCAGGCATGTTTTACCATTAATGCAACCAACATGAAAAACACCTTCAATCTCCCCCTTTGGCAAATTTTTGGCTAAAACAACCTGTCACACCATACTAGAGAAATACTTGCAGCGGACACAAGAGAACCAAAACACAGTAAAACAAGCTAATATAGAACAAACAGCATACATCACTAGTATGGACACAATGCTTAGACAAAACCAGACAGACAACCACAAGAGTAGCACAAGCACAAACAGATCAACACAAAGATAGGAAAATAATATTGTTGATCACAAACAACCACCATTCTAGTTGTTCTGGGGTGACATGAATTACTTCTCCCCCTGTTTGGCCACAAATGTTGCCAAAGCCAACAGAAGTGTCTTCTCCACCTGTATTTTTTTTGTTTTTTTGTTGTTGTTGACTCTATGGTTCTTCAAGGATGCAGAGTCCTAACTTGCTTCACAAGTTCTCAAACTGTGTAGCATCAAGAGCTTTTGTGAAGATGTCAGCTAGCTGAAGTTCAGTGTTTATGTGCTCTAGGAAAATTACTTTGTCTTCGACGAGTTCTCTGATAAAGTGGTGCCGGATATCAATATGTTTTGTTCTGCTATGCTGGATTGAATTTTTGGAGATATTGATAGCACTGAGATTGTCACAATATAAAGTCATGACATTCTGAGGGACATTGTACTCAGTCAGCATTTGTTTCATCCAGACCAATTGTGAACAACTACTACCAGCTGCTATGCACTCTGCTTCAGCAGTAGATAAGGAGACACAATTTTATTTCTTGCTGAACCACGATATAAGGTTGCTACCTATAAAGAAACATCCTCCAGATGTGCTTTTTCTATCATCAGCACTTCCAGCCTGTAATACGGTGAACTGACTTTTATTTGAAAATGTTGCGGATAGCAAGAGTCGCCACCGACTTTTATTTTATCCAATTGGAAAGGCTAAAAGAACAGGAAAGACCTTTTTGAAAGAGATTGAGTTCGGGGGGTAGGTTATACAAAGGGAAGGTGTAAGGCACCCTTTGCATCCATGGTTATCCATGGGCTCTTAATTGCTTAGCTCACTTTTGAATTGTTTGAAGTGTCGTGTGTGAATAGTAAAAATTTCGTTAAGGACTTTAGCTTGTAAGTAAGCGTAGCCTTGTTTTGAAATCGTTTTGAAATAGGAGGTGTGAAAAGTATTTGATTTTTGAATTGATTGTGAGCAAGCAATTAAGAACTACCTACCCTAAATTTGTCTTTCTTGTTCTTTAAGTCTTTCGGGCGAAAGGATCTGTCCATACCATGAGAGGGCAGGAAGTCTTTCAATTGGATGTTTAAGGGTCATCGAGTAATCGTTCGCCATAAGACTGTCCCTTGCCATAAAGAGGGCAGGTAGTCTAAGGGAAAGATTTAATAGTCATTAATCTTTTTAGGCATCATGCGAGGATACCTTAGCAATAGGACAATCATCTTTATTTTTCCGAGGCAGCATCGAGGGACAACATTGATGATAATGAACTTAAGGCAACATTTGTTTTGCTTTAGGTATCCTCGGAATCGAGGGATTTTGACTATTTAGTACACTTAAAGGCAGCAAGGCAACAAAGGCAACAAAGGCAACCAGAGGGATTACCCTAAAGGTGTGTGGGTGCAACAATCACGTGGTTAACTTCGATTACATTTATCTTGTAGTTAGGTGATCTATGTTCAATTCATGGTTTGCACTCCCTAAATTACTAACCACGCAGTAAAAATAATATCACAATTTAAGTGCCTTCAAGGCCAATCAATACAACCAGTAAACAGTTACATAATAATGGGGAAGGGGACAATGAAACCAGCGGATCCCTTAATAGGGTTTGACATAAGTAATAAAAAGTAAGGTTTAGGGTTACCAACGTCTGTAGCTTTGGCAGTTTGACAAACCTTTGGCTTTGATTGATGAAGGTTGATGGGCAGAGGTTTGCCTTGAGCATGAAGCATTGACCCTGACCATTAAGGAAAAAAGAAAACAGTGAGTGCATTGATTGTTCGAACCAAACCTTATTTTTGGGCAAAAAGGCAAAAAATAATGAAATAAAATAAAAGTCAAATTGAATAAGAAAAGACTAAAAACTTAGCTTTTGATCAGTGGAGCGCATGGGCGGAGATCTTTGATTAACCCTGAAAATTGGGCATGCAGAAGAAAAGTGTTAGTGCATTTAAGATTCGTTTAATCAGGGTACAAACCCTATTTTATCCAAAAGGCAAATTAAATGGGATTGAACAAACCCTAAAAAAAACTAATGAAATTGCCAAAATAAAAATTAATAATTATAGGGTTACGCCCAATATTTTAATTAATTAAGCGTATAAATAAAAATTAAAATCAAAGAATTATAAAGAAAAACGAGTTTTCGATAAAAAATAAATAATTACAATTTATTAAAAAACTAATTTTAACATGAATAATAATATAATTAATAATAATTATTATATAAAAGAAAGTAGAAAAGAAGAAAAAAAAAATAGAATAAAACATTCATATAATTAAAAAGAAAATAAAATAAAAATAATAAAAACTTAGCTCTATCCAGTGTGGAGCATTCTTGCTGGTTCATGGTGGAGCATCACTTTCTTGTGCGTTGGATATGGGATGACAAGGATCCTGTGGTGCTGACATGAGGGTGCGTCGTAGACGCGCACCGCCCTGGACACACTGGATTAGTGTGTTTTTAATTGAGAAAAAAAACGTGTCTTCTACCTGGATCGAACTGGGGTCTTAACGCTTCACACATGCTACGCCTGGCCAATGATTCTATATGTCTTGCTGTTATAGAAATCATGCGAAAAGTACATAAACATAATTTAAAACGTTTTCAAAATTAAAAAAAATAGAGGAACGCGCCTTTACTGTTCGTCTTCCCCAAGAGGTTTTTTGAAAAACACCAACACTTTTACCCACGGTTCCAGTGCGTTGCCATACATCCTGCAAAATTCAAAAATTAATTATAGCATGAATAAATCCAATCCAAAGCCATAAATCGACTACAAATTGTCCTCTGAGTTCATCGGTGCCTTTGGATGGGTCCGATTTTGGCAATTCCATGATGCCCCAATTCGAAACATGAAACCCTATCAATGGTGGAAGCTCGTACCTAGACTCAAACTACAATCAAAACATATAGGAAGCACCGAAATCATGTTAGGAATATAAATATGTGACCAATTTATGTCAAAAACTCATGAAACTATGAAATCGAAAATAAAAATATGAAGGTAGGTGAGACTGCGATTTCACGTTCCCAGATGTTCTGTTTGTTTGCAAGAGTATGGGACGATTCAGAGCATCATCAGGAAGCTATTGGACACCTTTGTATAAGCAGAACCATACTGGAACTTTGTGTTTTTTGCTCCCTGAATTTCACGTTTTTTTTGGCTTCTGAGTAGGATTCTTGCGGCCAAATAATTCTCTCCCTCTTCCTTATGAATTGTTTCTGTACTTATAATACAAGATGCTAGGTCAACTAAACTTGGAAGAATCAAATTAGATCTTTCTCCTTGATGATGAAATATTTGATAGGAACTTGATTGAGATTGGTTATGAAAACTTCCCAAAAATTGATCAATTTCAATCTTTTTGCTCCAAATCTACTGTGCACGAATTTTGAAGTATATTTTGGCATTTGGATTGGTTTAAGTTAATTGGAAACCAAATCTTTGATTTAAAAAATAATTTTTCATATTTTACAATGATTTATTCAATACTTAAATGAATTAAAATTCAATTAAATAAGATAAATATTATAAATATTAAATAATTATTTTGAAATATTATTTTAAGGCCCATGGACAAGTTTGGAGTCAAATATTTGAGCCCATTTGTAAAGAGATCCAGTTTGAAGCCTTTTTGTTTCGCATTTTTCTCTCAAAATCGTCCAACTTGTACGAGCCATAACTCCTTCAATATTTGTCATGCGAAGATGTTCTAGGACTTTTTGGGAAGCTTATAGAGTCCTCTAAAAGCTCCCTTTGGTTTCATCTCAATTGAGTCTACCATATTCAAGTTACGAGCTTTGAGAAAAAATGACTTTTTGCGATTTTTTAGAAGGACCTGTAATGTATTGGTTCATATCTCTCAAATGGTGCATTTTTAGACTTGGCATGTGAGAGACAAAGTTGTAGAAAATTCAATTTCCTTCAAAATGAGCTTGAGTTTAAAAATGTGGTGGGCAAATTTTGGGGTATGACAGCTGCCCCTGTTCAATTATCTTAAACCTGAAGATGTAGAGTGGTTTGTGTGCCAGTCGGTATCTGAAGGTGGAAGATGATTGAACACTAGAATACCAAGAAATTTGCCCTAGCTGAAATAGGGACTTTTGTCGCAGATGGGCTTAAAGATGCCATCCAGGTGTCTGGAAAAGATGTATGATTGAGATGGGCTTAAAGATGCACCCAGATGTCGTGACTGAAGTGTTTGAGAAGTAATTGTTTGAGTGTTGATCGTGTCATTACTGTTCGTAGTAGATGAGTTAGATCTTTGAGAGATGATCGTGTCTACACCGTTCGTGATGATAGAATTAGATCTCTGAGCGTTGACCGTGTCAGTACCGTTCGTAGTAACTGAATTAGATCTTAGAAGCAGTTGATCGTGTCCACGTCGTTCGTGATGATAGAATTAGATTCTTTAGAGGTCGACCGTGTCAGCACCGTTCGTAGTAACCGAATTAGATCTTGGAAAGATAATCGTGTCCACACCGTTCGTGATGATGGAATTAGATCTCTGAGATTTGATCGTGTCAGTACCGTTTGTAGTATCTGAATTAGATCTTGGAGAGATAATCGTGTCTACATCGTTCGTGATGATAGAATTAGACTCTCTTGTCATGTCAGCACCGTTCGTGGTAACTGAATTAGACTGGGGACGTCAGTGATCGTGTCTACACCGTTCGTGATGATAGAATTAGATCTCTGAGAGTTGATCGTGTCGGTACCGTTCGTAGTAACCGAATTAGATCTTTGAAAGTGACCGTGTCATTACCGTTCGTGGTAAATGAATTAGATCTTTGAAAGTTGGAGATTTCGTTCATTTGTCTGTACCTGTATTCTGAAAAAGATAAGGTTAATTTTTATGCAATGTCATGATGCATGGGTCATGTAATGAGCTTCTCAAAATAAATGAGAAACTTTGCATGTCATGCCTGAATTATGAGGTAAGGTATGCAATGTATGAATATGTTTATGCCATATGATATGTGAATATGATTTATGTTGTTTTGATCGAGAAAATAAATCTCTACGCCTCTGTGATTTTGATGTCTAATCTTGTTTTGAAGATGCTCAGCTGGGGATTCGTGATTTGCTTGGGGATGATCAGTAACTTGATGTTCCCTGATTGGGGTTAGGGATATTAATAAACCATGTTGGAAAAGAGCGAAGTGTTGGAGAACCGATAGTGTTGAAGATGTAAACTCTGTTGGGGAGCCATGTCTTTGTCGGGACGAGAGCATTTGAAGATTTCTTCTTAATGATTACTCTGTGGGGATATGATCTTGTGAACCCGGCTCTGTGGGGAGACGCAGATGTCTTGAATGTTACCCCCAGTATTATAGTACCTACCATTCCTGGATTTTAATTAGGACATGCCACTGAATGTTGATCCAGATGTCAAACTGGACTTGTATAGATTTGCCCCCGTTAGTAGGAACTTTGGGAAGATTCGCCTCGCGAGGACTTTATGAGATGTGCACTATGGGCGTCATGCCCCTCGTAATCATAGGCCCATGACAATGCCCCATGTTGATTGGAAATAGATTCAGATTTACTTGGGTGCATGCCCCTAATTATTCTTGGCATCCCTGAGAGATTCTCGGAATCTTGACTTGATTGCCCCAGATGGATCGGGAAATAGTTTGAAACCCATTTGAGATGTATGTCTTTGGCTTTTTGGTATTTGAGAGATTCTTCGAATCTTGACTTGATTGCCCCTGATTGATTGGACAAAGCATGCCATGCCCCTTGTATACGTAGGAGACGTTGCTTCTCGGAGTGATTGTGTCTATCGGGATGACTTTCAGTCATTAGTTGTACCCTGTGCAAGTTCTTTCTGATGCTAACATTTGAAATTATGTAGCAGAATATTTTTAATAAAGAATTCATGAGATGCAGTGCATACGTTTGTCTTGAGTTTTTGAATAGCATTTAAAACAAGAGATGTAAAAGCGTGATGTTTTATGAAGACATGATATTTGTAACAACGTGATATTTGTAAAAACGTGATATTCGTAAAAACGAAATATCAACTCAGCATTTGTGGTAAACCTTAAGGAGTCAGGATACCTTTTTGGTGACAGTATGCTTTCGAACTAACCATGCTTCAGTTAGGACTTTTAAGGGTTGTAACGTGGCTTGGTTCACGGTTTTAGAAAAAAAAGGATAAAGGTTCAAAATTTGATTGTACCCACCCCTCCTCGTGATGTTCTTCAGTCTTAAGCTTAGTTAATTCAACTTATGCATTCAGTTTCCAGGAGACTTTTGGATTTGTACCTTTGATGATGATGATGGTTCACAAGCAAAGAGATCTTTTGAGATGGCAGTCACTTCTTCCTTTTGGTAGTCACAACATTGTGTTGTTCAGGAATTTATTGACTTTTTTTTTCATCTTTTTGATATCCCTAAATATTTCCTGAACTGTTTATTTTGGAGCTTACAGTCAGCGGGATGCCTTGATTTTTGCCTAAGTCATCTTTTGATTTTTTACTTAGCAGGCTTTTCTTTGTATATATGTTTTTTCATCATTTTTTTTTTGAAAGATATTGACTGCCTTGCTTAATGTTTGATGAAACATTATTGGTTTTGATTGACCTCTCCAACACTTCTTTGATGTGTGCGGATGAACGCTTGTGATTAAAATCTTTGTTGAAAAGGTGTATTGAGTGATTCTCTTGAAATAGAATGCACAGCCAAATTAACTGAGAACTACCCTGCCCCAGGTTATGATCAAGGGTTTTAATTTAGTACAAGAAAGAAACTTCTACTTCTTAGGCTCAAAAGGGTTAACGAGGGATTAACATCCTTATATCTCCACTGTTTAGGAATTGAAACAATGCCTGTACATCGTCAACATAGTCCGTTCAAAAGCATACTGTATAAGGTTGCGGTATCGTTTTCGTCATCCTCCCTCAAAAGGTATACAGCTTTAGCAGGAGTTGAGTATCATAAAACATATGCAAAGTAAAGATGCAGTTTAGATGAGTGATAGCGAAATAATTTATTCAAGACAAACATATGCAATGCACTGATGATGATTATTAAAACAAATAATGTCTATCATGAGTCAGATGTTTAAACAAACAGAAACTTGCAAATGAAAGTAGATCTAATGATCCAAAAGTTCGTCCGTTTTGACATTAATCAGTCTTGTCATGACTAGGCATAGGAGCGGTGATCACCATAGAAGTTTTTCAAGAGGGTTGAATTTGACCTCTCCGTCATCGATCAGATCTTGAATATTTATTCTTCAATGTCCAGCAATTGTTTGTGTAATGTCCAGGACTATTGGAATGGTACGTGCACTTCGCATTGAGTTTATAGCCAAGAGTGGAAGTGTTAGGATTCTTAGGAGGATCCCTCAGGGTGATCAAATTTTCCTTTAGCAGATGTTGTAAAGCTTGAGCTAGTGACATATTGATCTTTGTGAATTGACGTCTGGGTGTATCTTGCTTGCGTCTTTGTTGTGGAGCTAGTGTAGAGATCAGAATTGTCCCTACAGATTGGCTGTGTCCATTGCGACCTTTCAGATTGTGCGCAACATTGTTCGTGATGAGAGAAACGAGTCATACATTAGACCATATGTGATGGAGGACCTCAGGGCGAATAGATCATATATATTGAAGGATGTCAGAACGAGTCATTCATTAGACCATATCTGAAGAGGAATGTCAGAACGAGTAATACATTGGACCATATATGAGGAGGAATATCAGAACGAGCCATACATTAGACCATATCTGAAGAGGAATAGCAGAACGAGTCGTACATTAGACCATATCTGTTGAGGAATAGTAGAACGAGTCGTACATTAGACCATATCTGTTGGAGGGTGTCAGAACGAGTCATACATTGGACCATATCTGAGGAAGGATATCAGAACGAGTTATTCATTAGACTATATCTGAAGGAGAATACCAGAACGAGTCATACATTAAACCATATCTGATGAATAATGCCAGAACGAGTCATACAGTAGACCATATCTGACTGAAGATACTGGAATGGGTCATGCATTAGACCATATCTGATTCAGAAATACCGGAACGGGTCATACATTAGATCATATCTGATAGAGGATGCTTGCTCATTAGAGTCGATGAGTTATTTGACGAAGTTTTGGAATGTAAAAAGGCTTGTCAGAATGAATCTCCATCTCGATTATATCTGAGAGGAGTGATTGTCGAGGCGGAACCTGGAAACAAAGTTAGAAATATGCAATGTCATGAATGCAAATGAAATGTTTTCAAGGATCTTTAAGGCATTTAGTTAGCAATATTAGAAAATGATTTGGTCGCGTCTTTGTCTGAAGAAATCGGAATTTTGTCTTTGAACGTCTTTCTTTGAGAATCAAGCTCACCATATCGAGTGGGTCATCGCCTCTGATTCGATGATACTTCTGAATTGGAAGGTACGTGGCCAGAGGAAAATAAATCCTCTTGCCCCTTGATAGGTACTGAGTCTTTGAATTGGGAGTTGTGTGGCCAGAGGAAAATAAATCCTCTTGCCCCTTGATAGGAATTCAGTCTTTGATTAAGGCACCTGAAATTGTGCGTCCTAAATTCCTAGGATCCTTGAAAGGGTTAGTTAATCATGTTATGCTTATGATGTCATGATGTCATGATGTTATGCGAATGAAGTTCATTTGGCATATTGTGAGATAGTAAGGACAAACAAGTCCTTTTAACACAACCTGCAAGGAAGCGAAGGTTAGTAGCAAACGCAAACAAGTCACACAAGTGCCCTTAGGTTTAGAGGCTTGCTTGAAGTTCGTAGGTAAGTACCCTCCCCACTAAAGTTTAGTTGGTTCAACCTGTCCTAGATAAAGATCGGGTTCTATGGTGCTCATATCCCTGATCTTTCTCGTGGGCATTGTCTCAACATAGCGCACAATCGGCTAGCCAAAAGCATCCCTTGAGTCCAATCTCAATGAGTGTAGCATCGAGTATCAACCAGCTTCAGTCAGGAATCTAAAGCCAGCCATCTCGCTACTTCCTATGGGCCAAAGTCAAGTTCAACTAAGGTTCTAAGGGCGAATTAGTGCTTGTGACACTACGCGGTAGCCAAATGTCTCCTCGATCATATTCAAGGGCCATCAGGACAAACCAAAGTGTCGCACTAACGGTGGCCACCAGCTCAACCATAACGATACATGTCGTACAGCCTCCCTGGTCTCATGCCACATACCTAAGGTACACTAGATCCGGGTGTAGGATCTTTCACACAGCAGAATACCCAAAACAACCTTTAAAGATAAAGCAAACAAGTCAAACAAATTTAAAGTGATTCTAGCTCTAAGGTAACCCCTCTTTTAATCGAAAGCGTCCCCAGCAGAGTCGCCAGTTCTGTAATACGGTGAACTGACTTTTATTTGAAAATGTTGCGGATAGCAAGAGTCGCCACCGACTTTTATTTTATCCAATTGGAAAGGCTAAAAGAACAGGAAAGACCTTTTTGAAAGAGATTGAGTTCGGGGGGTAGGTTATACAAAGGGAAGGTGTAAGGCACCCTTTGCATCCATGGTTATCCATGGGCTCTTAATTGCTTAGCTCACTTTTGAATTGTTTGAAGTGTCGTGTGTGAATAGTAAAAATTTCGTTAAGGACTTTAGCTTGTAAGTAAGCGTAGCCTTGTTTTGAAATCGTTTTGAAATAGGAGGTGTGAAAAGTATTTGATTTTTGAATTGATTGTGAGCAAGCAATTAAGAACTACCTACCCTAAATTTGTCTTTCTTGTTCTTTAAGTCTTTCGGGCGAAAGGATCTGTCCATACCATGAGAGGGCAGGAAGTCTTTCAATTGGATGTTTAAGGGTCATCGAGTAATCGTTCGCCATAAGACTGTCCCTTGCCATAAAGAGGGCAGGTAGTCTAAGGGAAAGATTTAATAGTCATTAATCTTTTTAGGCATCATGCGAGGATACCTTAGCAATAGGACAATCATCTTTATTTTTCCGAGGCAGCATCGAGGGACAACATTGATGATAATGAACTTAAGGCAACATTTGTTTTGCTTTAGGTATCCTCGGAATCGAGGGATTTTGACTATTTAGTACACTTAAAGGCAGCAAGGCAACAAAGGCAACAAAGGCAACCAGAGGGATTACCCTAAAGGTGTGTGGGTGCAACAATCACGTGGTTAACTTCGATTACATTTATCTTGTAGTTAGGTGATCTATGTTCAATTCATGGTTTGCACTCCCTAAATTACTAACCACGCAGTAAAAATAATATCACAATTTAAGTGCCTTCAAGGCCAATCAATACAACCAGTAAACAGTTACATAATAATGGGGAAGGGGACAATGAAACCAGCGGATCCCTTAATAGGGTTTGACATAAGTAATAAAAAGTAAGGTTTAGGGTTACCAACGTCTGTAGCTTTGGCAGTTTGACAAACCTTTGGCTTTGATTGATGAAGGTTGATGGGCAGAGGTTTGCCTTGAGCATGAAGCATTGACCCTGACCATTAAGGAAAAAAGAAAACAGTGAGTGCATTGATTGTTCGAACCAAACCTTATTTTTGGGCAAAAAGGCAAAAAATAATGAAATAAAATAAAAGTCAAATTGAATAAGAAAAGACTAAAAACTTAGCTTTTGATCAGTGGAGCGCATGGGCGGAGATCTTTGATTAACCCTGAAAATTGGGCATGCAGAAGAAAAGTGTTAGTGCATTTAAGATTCGTTTAATCAGGGTACAAACCCTATTTTATCCAAAAGGCAAATTAAATGGGATTGAACAAACCCTAAAAAAAACTAATGAAATTGCCAAAATAAAAATTAATAATTATAGGGTTACGCCCAATATTTTAATTAATTAAGCGTATAAATAAAAATTAAAATCAAAGAATTATAAAGAAAAACGAGTTTTCGATAAAAAATAAATAATTACAATTTATTAAAAAACTAATTTTAACATGAATAATAATATAATTAATAATAATTATTATATAAAAGAAAGTAGAAAAGAAGAAAAAAAAATAGAATAAAACATTCATATAATTAAAAAGAAAATAAAATAAAAATAATAAAAACTTAGCTCTATCCAGTGTGGAGCATTCTTGCTGGTTCATGGTGGAGCATCACTTTCTTGTGCGTTGGATATGGGATGACAAGGATCCTGTGGTGCTGACATGAGGGTGCGTCGTAGACGCGCACCGCCCTGGACACACTGGATTAGTGTGTTTTTAATTGAGAAAAAAAACGTGTCTTCTACCTGGATCGAACTGGGGTCTTAACGCTTCACACATGCTACGCCTGGCCAATGATTCTATATGTCTTGCTGTTATAGAAATCATGCGAAAAGTACATAAACATAATTTAAAACGTTTTCAAAATTAAAAAAAATAGAGGAACGCGCCTTTACTGTTCGTCTTCCCCAAGAGGTTTTTTGAAAAACACCAACACTTTTACCCACGGTTCCAGTGCGTTGCCATACATCCTGCAAAATTCAAAAATTAATTATAGCATGAATAAATCCAATCCAAAGCCATAAATCGACTACAAATTGTCCTCTGAGTTCATCGGTGCCTTTGGATGGGTCCGATTTTGGCAATTCCATGATGCCCCAATTCGAAACATGAAACCCTATCAATGGTGGAAGCTCGTACCTAGACTCAAACTACAATCAAAACATATAGGAAGCACCGAAATCATGTTAGGAATATAAATATGTGACCAATTTATGTCAAAAACTCATGAAACTATGAAATCGAAAATAAAAATATGAAGGTAGGTGAGACTGCGATTTCACGTTCCCAGATGTTCTGTTTGTTTGCAAGAGTATGGGACGATTCAGAGCATCATCAGGAAGCTATTGGACACCTTTGTATAAGCAGAACCATACTGGAACTTTGTGTTTTTTTGCTCCCTGAATTTCACGTTTTTTTTGGCTTCTGAGTAGGATTCTTGCGGCCAAATAATTCTCTCCCTCTTCCTTATGAATTGTTTCTGTACTTATAATACAAGATGCTAGGTCAACTAAACTTGGAAGAATCAAATTAGATCTTTCTCCTTGATGATGAAATATTTGATAGGAACTTGATTGAGATTGGTTATGAAAACTTCCCAAAAATTGATCAATTTCAATCTTTTTGCTCCAAATCTACTGTGCACGAATTTTGAAGTATATTTTGGCATTTGGATTGGTTTAAGTTAATTGGAAACCAAATCTTTGATTTAAAAAATAATTTTTCATATTTTACAATGATTTATTCAATACTTAAATGAATTAAAATTCAATTAAATAAGATAAATATTATAAATATTAAATAATTATTTTGAAATATTATTTTAAGGCCCATGGACAAGTTTGGAGTCAAATATTTGAGCCCATTTGTAAAGAGATCCAGTTTGAAGCCTTTTTGTTTCGCATTTTTCTCTCAAAATCGTCCAACTTGTACGAGCCATAACTCCTTCAATATTTGTCATGCGAAGATGTTCTAGGACTTTTTGGGAAGCTTATAGAGTCCTCTAAAAGCTCCCTTTGGTTTCATCTCAATTGAGTCTACCATATTCAAGTTACGAGCTTTGAGAAAAAATGACTTTTTGCGATTTTTTAGAAGGACCTGTAATGTATTGGTTCATATCTCTCAAATGGTGCATTTTTAGACTTGGCATGTGAGAGACAAAGTTGTAGAAAATTCAATTTCCTTCAAAATGAGCTTGAGTTTAAAAATGTGGTGGGCAAATTTTGGGGTATGACACAGCCCAGTCAGCATCACAGTATCCAGTCAAGACAGGGTCGCTTCCGTTGGTGTACAGTATGCCATAGTCTGAAGTCCCATTTACATATTTAAGTATTCTCTTGACTTGATTCAAGTGACCTGCCTTTGGTTCTGCTTATCTAGCACACACACCGACTGCAAATGTAATATCTGGTCTGCTGGCTGTCAGATATAATAAGCTTCCAAACATGCTTCTGTACAAACTCTGGTTAACACTTATGCCTCCTTCATCTTTGGATAGCTTTTGATGTGTTGGTGCAGGAGTTCTTTACTATATATATTCTTGGCATATTTGCTTTGAGACATGAATGTGGAGTCTTCCATTTGCTTGATTTGGAGACCAAGAAAGTAAGTCAGTTCCCCAACCATACTCATTTCAAATTCGGTCTGCATTTGACCAACAAAGTGTTTTACCATTGTATCTGACATTCCTCCAAACATTATGTCATCCACATAAATCTGAGCAATCATGATTCTTCCATCTGTGTTTTTGACGAAGAGGGTTTTGTCTATTCCATCTTTCTTATATCCATTTGTGGTTAGAAATTCAGTTAACCTTTCATACCAAGCTCTTGGAGCTTGTTTCAACCCATAGAGAGCTTTTCTCAGTTTGTATACATGATCAGGAAAATTTGGATCAACAAACCCTTTAGGTTGTTCCATATAAACTTCTTCGTTTAGATATCCATTTAGAAATGCACTTTTTACATCCATCTGATAGAGTTTGAACTTCAGGATGCAGGCTACTCCTAGTAGAAGTCTGATTGACTTAAGTCTTGCTACAGGCGCAAAAGTCTCATCAAAGTCTACTTCCTCCACTTGAGTGTATCCTTGAGCCACTAACCTGGCCTTGTTTCTTGTTATGATTCCTTGTTCATCAGTTTTGTTCTTGTATATCTATTTGGTACCTATGATGTTTGTTCCTTCTGGTCTAGGTACCAGTTCCCATACTTCGTTCATTTTGAACTGTGCAAATTCCTCTTGCTTGGCATTTATCCAAAACTCATTTGTCAGGGCTTCCTTTACATTTTTTGGTTCAACTTTGGACACAAAGCAGGAGTTAGCTATAACTCCTTTTGACTTGATCATTATTCCACTGTTGAGATCTCCTATGATATCTTTTTGAATTCTAATAGATGGATCTTTGCTGATTGGCTCAGGTTCTGGCTCTGAAGGAGTTTCATTACTCACTTCAGGTTGGTTTGTCTATTCAGCCTGAATTTCAATGAATGTTTCAACATTCTCTATGATATCAAATTCTCCATGTTGATCATCGACGAACACATTGATGGATTCCATCAACACTTGTGTTCTGATGTTGAATACTTTATAAGCCCTGTTGTTTGTTGAATATCCCAAGAATATGCCTTCATAACTTTTGGAGTCCATTTTTCTCCTTTGGTCTCGATCTGTCAGGATATAGCACTTGCTCCCAAAAACATGAAAATACTTGACACTTGGTTTCTTTCCTCTCCAGAGTTCATAAAGAGTGGAGGAGGTTCCTTTTCTCAATGTTACTCTGTTATGGACATAGCAAGCTGTGTTCATAGCCTCAGCCCAAAAATACATGGGTAGTTTCTTAGCATGAATCATTGCTCTGGTTGATTCTTGTATAGTCCCGTTTTTCCTTTCTACTACTCCGTTTTGTTGGGGTGTAATAGGGGAGGAGAATTCATGACTAATTCCTTCAGTGGAGCAGAATTCAGCAAATCTGGCATTCTCAAATTCTTTTCCATAATCGCTTTTGATTTTGATGACAGTGCTTTCCTTTTCTCTTTGTAGTCTAGTGCAGAGCTCTTTAAAGACATCAAATACGTCGGACTTTTCTCTAATGAAGCTTATCCATGTGTATCTGGAGCAATCATCAACTACTACATAAGCATACCTTTTTCCTCCAAGACTTTCCACTTGCATTGGTCCCATTAGATCCATATGCAATAGTTCCAGAGTTTTAGAGGTTGTGAGTTGATTGACCCTTGGGTGAGAGGTCCTGGTTTGCTTGCCAGCCGGACATTCTCCACAAACTTTTCCTTCATCAATCTGTAGCTTAGGTATTCCTCTCACAGCTTCTTTGTTTATGATCTTTTTCATTCCTCTCAAATGCAGATGTCCCAGTTTTTTATGCCAGAGTCTAACTTCTTTTTCTTCTTTTGCCATGGCGCATATTGATGAATGACTTGCTATTTTGGGCTCCCATAAGTAGCAGTTGTCTTTGGATCTTACCCCCTTCATGACCTCTGCATCTTCTTCATTAGTGACCACGCATTCATCTTTGGTAAATCTGACTTTTAGGCCTTGGTCACATAGTTGACTGATGCTGATCAAGTTTGCAGCTAGACCTTTGACTAGTAGAACACTGTCTAGTTGAGAGGCTCCTGCATGTTCTAGTTTTCCTACCCCTTTAATCTCTCCCCTGGCTCCATCACCAAAGGTCACATAGCTGGTGGAATGTGGCTTGATTTCTTCTAACAGGTTTTTCATTCCTGTCATGTGTTTTGAACATCCACTATCAAAATACCAGTCTCCTTTGGTTGACACCCTCAAGGAGGTGTGATCAATTAAAGTAGAACATTTGGCAACCCATTGTTGTTTCGTGAAAATGTTGTGCTGGTTGAGATTGTTTGTATATTTTTGCCAAGGGTATCCAATCAGTTTATAGCAAAGTCGTTTTAGGTGGCCAAATCTCCCACAGTGGCATCTCCATTTCTGAAATTTCCCTTTTGTTTGGTTCCAATTCCTCGTTTCATGATGTCGTGACGACGATGCTGACATCTGCTTGACAGGGAGAGTTTCTAGTTCTAACTCTTTTAACCCTAGATTAGGTTCATTTACAAATCCTAATCCAGACCGATTTCCTCCTTTCTGACCAATTTCAAGGATCTTTTCAAGGGAGTCAGTTCCATTGTTCAGCATTCTAATTGATCTTGACATCTGATCTAGTTTGTAGTTGAAAATGCTGATTTCACCATTGAGATGTGCTATGGTTGCTAGAAGTTCTCTTTTCTCAACTCCCATTTCTTCTATAAATTTCTTTTGTTTCTCCTTTATCCTCCACATTTCATCACTCTTGATC
This sequence comes from Vicia villosa, assembly GCF_029867415.1. Taxonomy (NCBI): domain Eukaryota; kingdom Viridiplantae; phylum Streptophyta; class Magnoliopsida; order Fabales; family Fabaceae; genus Vicia; species Vicia villosa. The sequence continues at coordinate 415,759 of NW_026705640.1, read as the reverse complement.
CTTAGATCATTGTATGAGATGGACAGTTCTTCAAAAGTAGGGACCTTTTTGTTGTTTTTATGATTAAGTGTACACACACTTGTTAGAGCAGCACATTCCTCTTCATTATCACTATCTGAGTTTTCATCAGATCGAGTGGCAGACATACCTTTTCTTTGCTCTTTGAGGTAGGTGGGACATTCAGCTTGAATGTGTCCATATCCTTCACAAGCGTGACATTAAATCTCTCTTTCCAGATATGCCTTTTCTTCAGCTGAGACTCTTCTGTTAGGAACATATGTTTTGATGATGTGATTGGAAGTGTTCTTGACATTGAATCTGGACTTCTGACCAACCCTTTTAATAAATCTGTTGAATTATTTTCCAAGCATGGCTATGGCTTATGATATATCGTCATTATTTCCATCATTATCATCTGTGTTGGTGATAAACACTATGCTTTTGTTCTTCTCTTCAACAGGCTTACAAATGCTCAACTCAAAGGTTTATAGAGACCCAATGAGTTCGTACAGCTTCATTTTGCTGATGTCCTGGGCTTCCTCTATTGTAGTTACCTTCATATCAAAACGCTTGGGCAGTGATCTGAGGACCTTCCTTACCAATTTTTCTTCAGTCATTTTTTCTCCTAAGGCACTTGAGTTGTTTGATATCTCAAGAACATTCATGTAGAATTCATAAATGGTTTCATCCTCTTTCATTTTGAGATTCTCAAACTTGGTGGTAAGAATTTGAAGGCTCGACATCTTGACCTTGGACGTGCCTTCATGTGCTGTTTTGAGAATATCCCAAGCTTCTTTAGCAATCTCACAGTGTTGCACAAGTCTGAATATGTTCTTGTCAATACTATTGAACAGAGCACTTAGGGCCTTGGAATTGTCCAAAGCTAACTCTTCTTCAGATTTGCTCCATTGAGTTTCAGGAATTAGAACAGTGGTTCCATCTTCCAGAATTTTCTCAGGATGTTTCCATCCGTTTTCAACAGCTCTCCAGGCCTTGCTGTCCACTGACTTAATGACTGCTACCATACGAGGTTTCCAGTAATCATAGTTAGAGCCATCCAGGATAGGTGGTCTGTTTCCAAACACTAACAGTTCCTTCTCCATAGTACCAGAATTTTGTTATCCCTAGATCTCACCCAGATGAAAACGGGCAGGGTTCCTGCTCTGATGCCAATTGAAAATTCTAGTAACACACGCTCGATGTCAAACTGGATGTTATGACATCCACAATTATGCAGCGCAGACAGTAATAACAAAACAGCATAAAAACAATAAAGAACACACAAAATTGTTTACCCAGTTCGGTTCAAACAACCTACTCTAGGGGCTACCAAGCCAAGGATGAAGTCCACTATCAGTAGTATCAATTCAAAGCTAAACTCCCCCGTTTACAACTTCTCACTTAATCACTACCCAATGACCCTTCTACCTAGGTTCTACCTAGATATGGAATATCTCCATTCCACTCCCCCTTAATCACAGCAGTGATTACACATAAACAATAAACAAATTACAAATAGAAGACACTCTTCAAAAACACACCTTGATCTGCTTAAAAGCTTCAATCAAGAGACACACACTCGTGCTTAAAAGCTTAGAGTGACATTACAAAAACACAAACTAATTCCAACGCAATCATCAAGGACAATTGCATGGATCACACGAGACAGTTACAGAACAGCCGTTATTCACAATACACAATCTTCTGTCTGCATTCCAAACTAGGATTGCAGTCCTTTTTATATGCAGTATTGGGCCTTCGGCTTTTTAAGAAACACATTAGGGTTAACAAAGTTAACCTAATTCACACGCCAACTGTATGTTACACAATGTGCTGTCAGTAGGATCTTCTGGACGAAATATGCAACACTCAATAAAAGTTTCCTAAATTGATAAAAGGGATAAATCAGGAAACACCATTAATAAACAATACCAGCTCCTGTTGTCACACACGGATGTCATGACATCGATCATGACATTCACTACAAAACCTGTATTAGCTTCACACATATGCAACCTGCATAACACAATAATCAACCAGGTATGTTTTACCATTAATGCAGCCAACATAAAAAACACCTTCAGAACCTTCTAGCTTTCAATGACTCCTTAACTCGTCCATGTGGAACCATAGACCTACGACTCTCGTTTGGAGAATGTAAAAACAAGATAACCCTAAAAGTATGCTTCCTTAGCATCCTTGCAAAAGCATCTACATTAGACTCTTAGATAAGTTGTTTTTGGTTGCATTAAACGAAGTAGCCTCCATGATTAATTTGAAGATGAAATATCATATAGTTCGAGTGAGCCAGCTGTTATCGCAACTGATTCACGTGGAGATCACCTAATACACGAAACAATATTGAAGAACCCCTCACGATCTCTGTCTGTTTTTTGAGGAGAAAGGAGAAGGTTCGGGAAGCAGTTGGCATGGTCAACATTAACATACAACATGACAAAATCCTATAGGATGATCAAGTTAGTTCGTCAATGGGGTCAAGACGATGAACTTAAAGCTATTTTTGGATGGCGAGTTTGAGACCCTCCAACTTGATGATAACCCAACATGGTCGGTGTATGTAGGTGTTGATTTGCCTACCACATTGAAAAGGGACTCATTGAAGTCCTTAGAGATAACATTGACATTTTCCCAATCTCTCCCAGTTAGATGTCAGGCATAGACCCAGATATAGTATGCCACCAATTGAATATTGATCCTTCTGTCTGATACATAGTTCATAAAAGAAGTTAAAATCCCATGAAAATGTTGAAGCAATCATGAAGATAGTCCAGGGCTTGCTTGATGCTAACTCTATCTCTGAAGTAAGATACACTAAATGGCTCTCTAATTTCATACTAGTTAAAAAGTCCTCAAGAGAGTGGACAATGTGTGCCATCCTTATTGAAATAGATAGCTCAACTAGAGAATAACACATTTGATTCTAGAAGAAGATAATCCATAAGTTATTAGAGAAGAGGTAGCCCATCTGGAAGAAATAAGAGCTTTAACCTCCCTCATGAGTGCCATCGTAAAGCAAGCAATTGTGGCCAAATACAACAAATAAGTTAGACCTCTAGAATTTCATCTTGGAGACCTAGTAGTGAGACGAGCCGATATAGGATGGAAGAAAGCCAGAGGTGGAAAACTCGCTACAATAAAATCATAAAATATCTCCGATGAAATATGTTGGAACAAAATCTATTCATACTCGTTGGGTTTTGATGTTAACAAAGTTATTAAAGAACAATTGGGTATAATAACATTTGTTTATATGTGCAGGATCATTAAGCCCTAAATTAACTTGGTTTTGATGCAATTAAATAGCTTATAAAGAGAAGCAAATGAACCAGATTCTGATGAATCAGAATCTGATGTCTCAACAATTGGATTATCTGCTTCTAATGACTTCTTAATTAGAATCTGATGAGCTAGAAACCTAATACAAAGCCTCTGATCCGTACTCCATGAAAAACAGTTCTATCTTGTCTAAAGCTAAATTACGAAGAAAGTCAACTAGATTCCCTAGTGTAAGGCTCAAGGTAGTTTGACACAACTTCTCAAGTATGCTCCAACATCCTTGTGGTTGATTTGCTTGAGAAAGACACTGTGGATAATTCTTTTATTCAGAGATGAAAATCTTCAAAGTACCTACTCTTAATGTCTCTCTCTTTGAAATTGTATCCCAACAAAGACACTTGTGCAAGTCATCCCCCAACATCTCTTTAGTTGAGTCTATATAAGGAGTTAAAGATTTGAAGGAATAAAACAACAAAAATTACAACAAGAGCAACAACTAGAAAATGTAGTATAAAATATCATATATATTTGTTGTATTGAACATAGTCTTGAGATTTCTTATCCTTGTATATCTTAGAAATCTCAAGAAACAAGTCTTTGGTTGTGTTGTATTCTTTGTGCACCACTAATTATATATCAAGTTCATCTTATTGTCTATTCATCTAAACTATTATTTTTGAAGTTTAGTGGAAGTCTATTGATATGTTTCTTGAGCAAACGACGTCTCTTGCTAGGTTGCTTGAGCAAAGTAAGTCTCTTGCAAGGTTTCTTGGGTAGAAGTCTCTTTTTAGGTTGATTGAACAAGGAAGTCTTAACTGGTTTTCTTAAGCAGTTTATAATGAAGTTTTGATTATAGTGGAAATTCATTTGTGGGACAAGGGGAATTGCCTACTCTCAGTTGTAGAGGAATCAGGATAACTTATGTGTGTGCTTTTACTTATTGCTTCTGCATTTAATCTTTTTCGCTGTTATCCGCTCTATACTCACACTCTCATCTTAACAATCAGTTTCTAAAGTTATTATATAAGAAGAAAAACATTTCATCATACACAATTCAACCCCCTTCTCCTATACTTTTCTCACCTTCATTTGGCATTAGTCCACAGTTTGTGCTAAACACTTAGCAATGGTACAAAAATGATCTTGTAGAGAAAAGTATACTAGATGGGTGACTCTGATAGTAATGTTACTATTACTACTATTATACCATTTGATTATATTTCTCCTAAAGAGAGTCACTTTACTACTAGACCACCTACATTCAGTGGCGATTCCCTTAAATCAGCCTCCCTCCATATCCAATCTTGCACCTGGTCACCAAATCATCCAAATTCACAGTCTTTCTCACTAAGACTTGAAGCAAATCTCAATCTCTAAAAACCTTGCCTTAAATAGATTGATTTCACTCAATGTCAAACCCTAATTTTCTTCTATATAAAGGCCTAGTTTTTTCATTCTCATCATTCACAATTCACCAAATACAATATTCTAAAGTTATTGCTCGTCACACTGAAGAACAACAACACTAAAGCCCTAAGCCACAGTCTCGCATCTCTTGATTCGCGAGAAAACTCAAGGAAATAGCGGAGAGTGTGAAGAAGTAGAGAACGAATTTTTATCGCTTGCTCACCGGGAGAAACCTCGCTCCCGTAGGTCAGTCTATTTTCTATTATCATCTCATCCCTAGCCTGCGTGTAATTTCTAATTGTCTTGCTTTGTGTTTTTGCTATATAGTTTATTCATGATTGTTTGTTTTTTACTTGTGTCTTGTTTAAATTAATTCATGTAGTTTTTAATATTATTTAATTTATGTTGTTTATTTTAAAAATATAATATCATTAAGAAAAAAAGTTTTTTTTTATATATTATTATTTATAAAAAAAAAAGAGAGAGAGAGAATTATGGTTGGAGATTTAAAGGGTCACCCCCTTGTAAATATTACGATAGTAGCTTTTTGTTTTTCTATTTTAGTTTTTCATTTTCCTATTTTTACTTTTATATAATATATACAAATTAATAATTATAGTTAGTAATTTATTTAATTCATCTTATGCAATTTTGTCTAGTTAATTAGTAAACATATAAAAATATTAAAATATATTCTTATCTTATTTAAGTTAATTAGTTTATTAGGCTTAATCTTTTATTTAGTTATTTAATCATAATCATTATTAAAAATATAAAAAGCAAAAAAAAAATGTTTTGGTTTTAAGATAGGTTATTTAATTAGTTTCATTTTTATTTGATTAATTAAAAATACACCAAAAGCGCAAAAAATATATTTATTTTATTTTATTTTATTAGAAAAATATCAAAAATATTTTTAGTTCTTTTTAGGTAAATTAATCTATTTGTACATGCTTTAGTTTTCCCTAATTAAATCTAACATTCACTACTTTTAAATAATTTTATAACTGTACATAAACTCAGATAACTAAAAACAAAACTTTTTTTTTCTTTATCAACAATCCAAAAACACTCTAATTCTATTCAGTTAATTAAAGAAAAAATATTCAAGTACTCCCACCTTATGAGGGATCATTTGATGTAATCTTCTAACAAAATATTCAAATACCACCACCTTATGAGGGATCACCTGATGTACTTTCTCAACAAAACACCAACCATTATAATTTTTCTTTTGCTTTTTGACTTTTTCTTAAAACCTTTTCAAATAAGAACATGTTAATTCCCTTTTACAACAATTGCTTAAGTCTCCAAAGGTCGAGCAGCAGTAGAATGCAAAATTAGCATCGTTCATTAAAAATATACAAACAAACCAAAAAATTTGAGTCGAACTACGACGCTCTGATTCCTTGAAAGGGATACGCAGGCATTAGGTTGCAAGGCCTAAACGAGCATAACTTTGTAAAAATCTTTCTTCTTTTCCTCGTATTTTCTTTTGCATGCATTCCCTTTTAGCATTAAGCTTTAGACTCATAGATTACACCCTTAGATTAGAACAAACTTAAGTGGATCCTATAGAGTACTATAGACATGAGGGGTTATAATACCTTCCTCTTGCGTAACCGACTTCCGTACCTAGATCTTATTAGGGTTTTCTCGATATTCTTCCAGTTTCCTTTTGGAATAAATAAAAGTTCGATGGCGACTCTGTTTCATTCGAGTTAATTTAATCAATAACTTACACTCAAAATTTTCCCGCCGTGACAACTGGCGACTCAGCTGGGGACAGATTGACCAATTCCTGGTCCATCCTGAGTATCAGTCCTAGCTCTTGTTTTTCTTCGTCTTTGGGTGTTTGCTTTCTTTATGCTTTACTTGTATATATGTTTATATTGTATTATTTGCTGTTATATCTTGGTTTTCTGCTGTCTTGTATATATGTTGTGCTGGATTTGCTGGTTTTTCAGGGGGGATGGGATGATACTTTAAGGTAAAAGGCCCAATACTCAGGCTAGTGTACACTTAGAATTAGAGAGGATACTCATGTCAAATCTCGTGGACCTTTATACGTATGAGGAGGCATGAGATACGACACCCATATTAGGTTCTCTAGACGATGCCTTTGTCCTACACCTGTTGGAGCCATAAAGTGGCAAGCAACAAAATTTTTGGAAGTACTTATCCGGGAAATTATCGTGTCCACTGAGATTAGTGCTACTGAATTGCCGTTTGACGGATTCTTAGTTATGAGTTTGGATTAAATGGGTTTTAAGTAAACAAGGAAAATATAGCATATGAACATAAAAAAAATTCATTCTTGATAGAGAATAACTTATCTGGTTCAAATCTAAACTACTCCTCACAAACTTAGATTTATCACTAAGCAACAAAATTTTTAGAAGTATTTATCCGGGAATTATCGTGTCCATAGAGATTAGTGCTACTGAATTGCCGTTTGACGAATTCTTAGTTACGAGTTTGGATTAAATGGGTTTTAAGTAAACAAGGAAAATATAGCATATGAACATAAAAAGAATTCATTCTTGATAGAGAATAACTTATCTGGTTCGAATCTAAGCTACTCCTCACAAACTTATATTTATCACTCCGCTGCACTCAATCTCAATACTCATCAGAATCACCACATATCCCTCACATCAATGTCCATTTCTGCAACACCGACGAGAGTTCAACTATATTGCTCTTTCGAAGATGTCTCAATCGATCGAACAACACAGAGACATTAAACTTAGATATTATATGGATGTTAACCCCAATCCTATCTCTAGAATCTAAGCTAACAGATATCCCCCTAATCAAGATTTATGATGTCTATTTCTACAACAACAGAAATCTAAAGCATTTAAGCAAAAAGATCAAGGAAACACCGATTAAGATTTGTACATACACTTGGTCACAATCAGTTTCAACATGCCATCTTCAAGACATCATAAATTTTCACTCAAAACTCCAAATGATCCATGTAACACCCCAATTCTACCCACGATAATTATAACGAAAATCAGAGTTATACAAAATTTTATCAAACAACGGGATGTCACACTTCACATTAAAACATACATCATAAACAAACTGCTCATTTATTTCAATCAATACATAACACTTCGCATTCGGATGAACAGATAACATCATACTTTAAGCTTTGAGGCTAAACATCTTCATATTAATTATGTAGCGGAATCACAAAATTCAAGTCTAAATAACATATTATTTTATTCAACTAAAATAACTTGAAAACATCATGGTACTTCATCAAATATTATTTAAAATTCATCATTGCAAACAAATACAACATCTAAACATATATCATTCATCCCCCCTGAGTGCTACATATCAGAGCGACAACACCGACTCGAACTCACAGCAACTAAATCTTTCATCCCTGCAATCACTTGCACGTTACCAGTATAAAGGTAACGGCGAAACAAAATAAAGGGGTGAGATATCAAACTATATAAATAGGTTTATGATAAACAATATATTCAGGTTCAAGTCATAATATTCATCACCTTGCGGTATAATCGTTACTGGCTCAAACACCTATTGAAGTCAGAGTTGGTCACTTTAAAGGACCCCCCTAAGAATCCTACTACTTCTGATCGTAGCTATAATCCCAATGTGAGGTGTGCATATCACTCTGATAGTCCTGGTCACGATACAAATAGCTGCTGGACATTGAGGAACAAGATCCAAGATATGATCGATGCTGGAGAAATTGAATTTGATCCTCATAAGACTCCTAACGTAACTGCTAATGCTGTGGATGGCTAGAAGGAGGGACTTCCAGATCATTAGTTTTACTTTCATTTGCAAATTTCTGTTCTGTTTGTTTAAACATTCGAATTATGAAAGACATTATTTGATTTAATAATCATCATCAGTGCATTGCATATGTTTGTCTTGAATAAATTATTTACTATCACTCGTTTAAATTGTGTCTTTACTTTGCATATGTCTTGTGATATTTGACTCTTGCTAGAGCTGCATGCCTTTTGAGGGAGGATGACGAAAAAGATACCGCAACCTCATACAGTATGCTTTTGAACGGACTATGCTGACGATGTACAGGAATTGTTTCAATTCCTAAACAGTGGAGATATAAGGATGTTAATCCCTTGTCAACCCCTTTGAGCCTAAGGTGTAGGAGTTTTCTTTCTTGAACAATTTAAAACCTTTGATCATAACTTGGGGCAGGGTAGTTACTCAGTTAACTCAGTCATGCCAGTACGTTTTCACACAAATAATGATGGTTTCCCGTAATCATTAAGTCAGGCAATCAATATCTATCAGAAGAATAAAGCTATTAAGTCAAAACCTATGAAGGGAACTTATCAAAATTGAAACATCCCGCTGACTGTAATCTCAAAATAAACAGTTCAGGCAAAAGTTAGGGATAAGAAAGTCAAAAAGGAGGTTGCTAAAAATCCTCGACAAAAGAAAACGTTACAAGAAAGATGGATGTTTGTCCAAATAAACTGTCGGTTACTTTAACCATCATCAAATGTCAATGTTACGACTTCAAAGCTCTGCTAGGACTTAAATGCAAAGTTAACTGAGCATAGGATCGAAGAACATCACGAAGATTGGGATGGGTACAAATAAACTTTGAGCCACTGTCCTTTGTTTCTTAAACCGTGAACCAAGCCACGTTACAACCCTTGAAAGTCCTAACTGAAGCATGGTTAGTTCGAAAGCATACTGTCACCAAAAAGGTATCCTGACTCCTTAAGGTTTGCCATAAAAGCTGAGTTGATATCTCCTTTTACAAACATCACATTTTATAAACATCACGCTTTTTACATCTTCTGTTTTAATGCTTTCAAAAAAATTAAGACAAACATATGCACTGCATCTCATGAATTCATTATTAAACATATTTTGCTACATAATTTCGAATGTTAGCATCAGGAAGAATTTGCACATGGTACAACTAATGACTGAAAGTTATCCCGACGGACAAAATCACTTCAGAAGCAATGTCTCTTATCTATACAAGGGGCATGACATAGTTTATCCAATCAACCTGGGGCAGTCAGGTCAAGATTCTGAGAATCTCTCAAAGAATGCCAATCAATCTGGGGCAGTCAGGTCAAGATTCCAAGAATATCTCAAGATTCCAAGAATCTCTTAAGATTCCAAACAATCAGGGGCATACACCCAAGTGGATCTGCAGCTACTTCCCAATCAACATGGGACATCATTCTTAGTCTATGATTACTGGGGGCATGTCACCCATAGTACACACCTTATAAAGTCCTCGCGAGGCGAATCTCTTCAAATTCCCTAATAGCAGGGGAAAAGTTGTGCAAAGCCTGTTTGACACTTCAACCAACACTCATTGGTGTGTACTTCAACCAACACTCATTGGTGTGTCCCAATCAATACAAATCCAGGAATGACAGTTAATATAATACTAGGGGCAATGTTCAAGACATCCATGCTTTCCCACAAAGCCGGTTTCATAGGATCATATCCCCACAGAGTAATCATTAAGAAGATATCTTCAAATGTCCTCGTCCCAACAAAGACTTACTTCCTCAACTGAGTTTACATCTTCGACACTGCCGGTTCCCCGATACTATTCTCTTCTCCAAACAGGGTCATTCATCTCTCTTATCCCCAGTCAGGGAACATCAAAATTAATCTTTCGAACGACTCTCTTCCCCAAGATGAAATCATAAATCCCCAGCTGAGCATCTTCAAGACAAGATCAGACAACAAAATCACAATGACACCGAGATTTACTTTCTCAATCAAGACAGGATAAATCATATTCATACATCATATATCATAAGCATATTCATACATTGCATACATTATCTCATAATAAATTCATACATAACATGCAAGTTTCTCATTTATTTTGAGAAACTCGTCACATAATACATGCATCATGACATTGCATAAAGACTAACTTTACCTTTTTCAGGATACAGGTACAAGCAAATGAACAATATCTCCGATCTAATTCAGTTACTACGAATGGTGCTGACACGATCGACCTTCAAAGATCTAATTCTATCATCACGAACGGTGTAGACACGATCAACTATCCAAAGTCTAACTCAGTTACTACGAACGGTGCTGACACGACAAACTTTCAAAGATCTAATTCAGTTACTACGAACGGTGCTGACACGGTCAACCTTCAAAGATCTAATTCTATCATCAAGAACGATATAGACACGATCATCTCTTTAAGATCTAATCCGGCCACCACGAACGGTGCTGACACAATCAAAGAAAGAGACAGACTTAATCATGACACTTAATTCAGAAAAGACCATGACAATGGAGTCACGACAATGAAGTCACGACAATGGAGTCACGACAACTGAGTCACGATAATGGAATCACGACAACTGAGTCCCGATAATGGAATCACGACAACTGAGTCACGATAATGGAATCACGACAACTGAGTCACGATAATGGAATCACGACAACTGAGTCACGATAATGGCATCACGACAACTGAGTCACCATAATGGAATCACGACAACTAAGTCATGATAATGGAACCACGACAATGAAGTCACGACAATGGAGTCACAAAGATTAAGTCACATATCTAATCCTGGTATTCAGTTCAGAAACAATCATGACAATGAAGTCACGACGATGGAGTTACGACGATAGAGTCACGACAATCAATTCACTCATATGATCCAGACGCTCAAGGCAATCGAGCCAACAAATTCTGACACCACAGATGCGGTCTAATGTACGAATCAGTCTGACGCACTTCAATACATCAACTGATGGCATCTGTAAACCCATCTCCGACAAACACCATTCAATACTTCAAGCTCGGATATAGTCTAACGTACGACTTATTCTGAACTTCGTATTTATCCAAATCAGATGGCATCTTTAAGCCCGTCTCATACATCTTTTCCAACACTTGGACGACATCTTTAAGCCCGTCTCCGGCAAAAGTCCCTGCTTCAGCCAGGGCAAATTCCTGGGTATTCTAGTGTTCAATCCTCTTCTACCTTCAGATTCCGACAGGCACACAAGCCAATCTACATCCTCAGGTATAAGAAGATTGAACAGGGGCACCCTCGCATCAATGTCCATTTCTGCAACACCGACGAGAGTTCAACTATATTGCTCTTTCGACGATGTCTCAACCAATCGAACAACATAGAGACATTAAACTTAGATATTTTGTGGATGTTAACCCTAATCCTATCTCTAGAATCTAAGCTAACAAATATCCCCTTAATCAAGATTTATGATGCTTATTTCTACAACAACACAAATCCAAAGCATTTAAGAAAAAAATCAAGGAAACACCGATTAATATTTGTACATACACTTGGTCACAATCAGTTTCAACAGGCCATCTTCAAGACATCATAAATTTTCACTCAAAAATCCAGATGATCCATGTAACACCCCAATTTTACCCACGATAATTATAACGAAAATCAGAGTTATACAAAATCTTATCAAACAACAGGATGTCTAACATTACATGAAAACATACATCATAAACAACCTGCTCATTTATTTCAATTGATACATAACACTTCGCATTCGGATGAACAAATAACATCATACTTTAAGCTTTGAGGCTAGACATCTTCATATTAATTATGCAGCGGAATCACAAAATTCAAGTCTAAATAACATATTATTTTATTCAACTAAAACAACTTGAAAACATCATGGTACTTCATCAAAAAATAAAAAACAACACAGTAAAGCAATAATCAACATAGTATCAGTTTCACATGAAAATTACAACACAATAGACACCACAAACATCAAAATTATACCGAAACATAGAGATATCATTTTTACCCTAAACCCCACATACAGTTCATCATATCCCCATTTATAGAGCAAGAACCCCACCCTTACCTTGGATTGTAGACCGCTCTAAAATTTGTTCTGGTTGAATTCTTAGCTTCCGGCTTCGCGTAATTCCTCGATTTATTTTCCAATTCACGGCAAAGCTCTCGTACCACCACCAAGACCCTTGTGCCTATATACTTCTCACGTATTTCCTCTGTTTCGGTAGCACTTCTCCAAAAAAAGCCTACTAATACTTCAAATTTCCCTTTTTATTAATTATAACCAAATAACACTATTACTTCTTATTGGGCTTAATATTAGCACCTCCATTTTTGCTAATTCTTACGTCACAACCAAACCAACTTAATTAAATAAATAGTCCAATACCATAATATTATTTCTAATATTATTTCTCGACTAAACCGACAAATTTAATCAGACCTTATACATAACAATATTTAATCAGACTTTACCGATAAATCCCAACTTTGACAATTTCCAATAATTAAATCCTTAACTAATTTAATTAATTAAATTCGTGGCGTTACAATCCAAACTTTACATCAAATTAAAGATCTCATATCATACTACAATGTTGATCCTTGAAGTTCCTTGAGATAATGCCTTGGCAAAAAGTTATACCCTTTGGAAATCACAAATTTCAACTGCCTAACATAAATGTTTAGCCAATTTTGACAACTTGAACACCTCACTTTGGCATGATTTTTAAACCACTTATGAACTTCTTTTGACTTCAAATCTTTCCCAAACTTGTAGTATCACACATTATCATCAATTTTAGCCCTTGGTTGCAATTTTTGAATCCTTGAGGAAAGAGATATAACCATAAAAAGTCACTCGAATGAACATGGAAAACTTGTACTTAGAATAATTTTGAAAACCCTAGTTTAGCAACTTTCATGATTTTCTTGATTTATCTTGATGTAACTTGACCAAACCTCATATTAGTATGTATAATGACTTGAAACGTTCATGTTTGACCAAAAACTTCAAAAGTCAGACTTTGAATCATAGTTGACTTTTTTTTTAAATTGAGCTAGTCCTCTCCTTCTATCACTTTGATCCTCTTGAAACCCTTTGATTAGCCCAAAAAGGTGCACATAGGTTGTCTTTGATCGAAACCCTTATCTTGTGCCAGTTACAAAGAAACTTGTGATCACCCTTGAAGCAATGAAACCCTGAAATCTTGATGAGCTTGAACAACCTTATGAACCCTTATGCTTTAAGTAAGCTTGAGGAATTTAGGTGCTTGAACATCTTATTTCTTGATGACCTTGAATCAGAAGAAAGCCCTAGTTCTATGATCCTTGATCCCAATACCAAGATATAGAATAATGATGCATGATTTATTATATGACCTAATGGAGGGTATGTACATATGAGAGTGATGAAATAAACAAGCCATATGATTTGGTAAAGGTAGGAAAAATTTGGGGTATGGCAGTGGGTAGACAATATTCCAAGAGATAATATGCAAAAGCATATGACACAGGACAATGATAGGGCCACATGACAAAAAATCTTATTGAATCAATGAACGCATTGACTAAGGCAACATGTAGCCTACCTATCACTATTTTGTTATAATCGGCATATTATAGGTTAGGATCTATATTTGGGAATTAAGGCCATGTTAAGATAAAAATGTTGGCTTTAAGGAAAGTTTACACAAATAATTAAAATAAAGATCTCACTGAAGATGTATTAAAATCCAACACTCATAATATCATGCAATTTGATCGTAAGAGATTCAATTTCGTGGTCTATGATGAGGGTCCGCCAATAGGTAATTTCAATGTTGACCTCAAAATAGAGTGGTATGACTGTGAGAAATTTTAAGCTTTCCATTTACCTTGTCGCAACATCTTCTAGTGTACGTCAAGACTACTTTATATGCATATCAGATGAGTACAAAATTGTTAATGCATATAAGATCTACTTAAAAAGCTTCCTTAGACTTACCCACCAAGAATATTGGCCTCAAAATAAAGGATTTAGACTTTGTAACGACAACCTTATACAAAGGAAAAAGAAAAAATACCCAAACAATACCCACATTAGAAACGAAATGGACAATAGAAAAAAAAATGAAAATGTGAGATATTTCATTTTATGATCAAGTTATTAGTTAGTCTAATATAATTTCTTTGCAATAAGAAATCTAAAATATATTTAAAACTAAAAACTTTCTATTACAACACAACAAGACATAACCGTAAAATTAAGTTAAATAAATTAAAATCTAACTTACAATTCAATAAACTAATCAACAACAAAACATAAAAAAAATTAAAAATAATTTGAATGGATTATCTAGATATGCCTTGACAAATTAAAATACCATACGAATATTTCTTATTAAATTTTTAGAATATACACATCGGTGGTAGTATTGTGTTGTAAAGTCACAATGCGTCAGAAAATATTATTATTTAAATTAAATTGGACCAAATTTCTAAACCACTAATGCTAAAGAAAACCACGGCTGTTTAGAATAATTGTGAAACAATTGGAATCCAATTTAGAATTTTAAGTGAGTGGTATAAATGTTTGAAAAATTTAGTGAAGTGGTAAAATAATTGAAAAGTGTGAAAAAAATATAATAAATTAAGTAGGGTTTATTTATACCACTAATTTGAATAGCATGGACGTGAATGCTCTTAGTAGTATCTGAGTTAAACTAGATGCTTTATAATAAGAGAGACACAAAGTGATCTTAATTTTGTCGCCTTAAATCCATTGAATAGACGGACACACATAATCAAAATATGTGATGCTTTTCATTGGTAGATAAGTTAAATAGTGTACACCACTCACAAAGACACAAAAGTGTTTGTTTTCTCAAAACAATTTGATTATGGAATCTTCTTCATTCACTTAAAAAAAATAGTTTGCATACTTAAACAAACTTTAGAGGATCAGTTATTCTCTTACGTGAGTTGTTATCATAAAAATAGTTAGAACTCATTTTTCTTTAAACCAACATGATTCCAACAACTAGTTAGTTTTTATCATAACTAGTTGTAATCTATCATGATGCTTTTATTTATAATATATGGAGAACAAAAGCACAATTTTCTTTCTGTTTTACACACACATTCTTCTTTTCGCAATGACATTAACAAAGATTGAAATGAAGATTACAAGAATATAGATTCCATGCTTTGTAAACCTTATATATTTCTTATTTAGCATAC
Source organism: Vicia villosa (assembly GCF_029867415.1). Lineage (NCBI taxonomy): Eukaryota > Viridiplantae > Streptophyta > Magnoliopsida > Fabales > Fabaceae > Vicia > Vicia villosa. The sequence continues at coordinate 400,013 of NW_026705640.1, read as the reverse complement.
TTCCTTAATACCATTTTCTAATAAGGAGGAGTGTAAACCGGTGGCTGATATCCAACCGGTGGCTTATAAACCGGAGGTTTTTCAACTGGTGGCTTGTATGTTGGAGGTTTCTCAACTGGTGACTTGTAGACCGGAGGCTTTTCAACTGGAGGCTTGTACACAAGAGGCTTTTCTACTGGTGGCTTGTAAACTGGTGGTTTGTAGACTGGAGGCTTCTCTACTGGTGGTTTGTAGACTGGTGGCTTTTCTGTAGGTGGCTTGTAAACGGGAGGCTTCTCAACAGGTGGTTTGTAAACAGGAGGTTTTTCAACAGGTGGCTTATACACTGGTGGTTTCTCTACTGGTGGTTTGTAAACTGGAGGCTTCTCAACAGGTGGTTTGTAAACAGGAGGTTTCTCTACATGTGGCTTGTAGATTGGTGGTGTTTTCACCGGTGGTTGATAAATTGGAGGTGATTCATAGTTGGCAAACCCCTGAGGGATGACAAGAGCAAGAAGGAGTAACACTAGGAAGGTTAAGGAAGCCATGTTAGTGTGTTTGGTGCATGAAACACAAGAGTCACTACTTTCTTTTATAGTAATCATAAGTGTATGTCTCAATCTTTAAACGGTACTGACGTGGCACTTTATTTACTATATAAGTCAATATTTCATTGTGAATTTTCAGTATTGAAACCTATGATTTTGTTATCATATGGTGGCGAAGTTTGAAATTATGAGTGAATTATTGGATGGAAAAATTGCATAATTTCCGAGAACATTTTCCAAAAACGTGTCCTTTCAAAGAGACTATTATAAAGATAGTTTGAATTTTCCATTTTAAATATCTAAGTCAAATAATTGATGTATTCACAGTAATTCTTTTCTACTGGCAATGTTGGAATTTAGTTTCATCAAGTTGAGTTTACAAATTTCATTATGGATGACATGTATCTTTTGCCTGTAGAAAATGATTTTTCACTTATACTCTTTTTCCTAATTATTATACACCCTTTCACTCACTCCTTTGGTTGCAAACGGCAATTCTCAACATATAGACTTCCTGCCGGCACTGCCAAGTTTACTCTCAATCTTCGGTTTTTTACTACGGTGACTTGCCCTTTCCATAACACAAACCCACTTTTAGCTTAAATTCAAATTAGATTAGGCCTTTATTTTTATATGTCGGACATTTTACCAAACATTTCTGACTCCTTAGTGGAAAAGTAAAGGTTTTTGTAGGAATTAATTTTGAGAATTTTTTTAGCCACCTCCCTATGGGGGTCACCCCCAGCGAAAATCCCAAAATACCCCTGCTTCGGAAATGAACTTCCGAAGCGCTTTTTTTTTAAAAAAATTTCCATAATTCGGAAGTGCATCTCCGAAAACACCTCATGGGGGGTGTCTTCGGAGATGAACTTCCGAAAACATGTCTCCGGAGATGAACTTCCGAAAACACCTCATGGGGGGTGAATTCGGAAGTTCATTTCCGAATTATGCAGAAACTGTGTTTTTTTTTTATGTTTTTTCTTAAACAGTCTCGCATTTTAATTAAACGCAAACGCCAAATAAAATAAGCGACATATAAACAGAAAATACTAATAAGATAAATAAAATCCAAATAATATATACAAGCTGAACCAAATAGTAAATAGTGTGCGCAAGATACAATCCGTAAACAAAAACTAAATCAACCCGACCACTACTGGGTGTGCCTAACCCTCTCACCCTGAGCCCTCCTCTGCCGCCTGTACCCCGCCGCACGGCCCGCATCAGTGACGATCGTCTCCATCACGGCGACTGCATCTGGACCGCCCTGAAGAACGACACCCCGATCCAAGGCGTCCCGCCCAAGCATCGCTATCCGCTGGCAGATCGGCAGGAGATCAATGGCGTGGTCATCCTCGGCCTGCTGGTTCTCCAGGATCTCCTCATGTGCTGGCCTAGGAGCGCCGGGAACGTCGGGTCTCAGTAGAGGATGGGACACCCGGTAGAACCATGTAACGTACCCCTCCTCACTGTGCCAGTCCTGTGTGACCCGAGTGAGACGGTACTCCTACGGTACCACATGATGCTGCCAGTCCTCCCATATGGCAGTGAGCTGCACTCGGGTCACTGTGTTGGGAGCTGCCTCAAAGGGTGACCTGGGTATCCGCTGCACGAATCCGAACTGACGCATGCACCGCTCAGGGAGATACCGGACCATGATGCCGGTCCCGCATGCCAACCAGCCTGAATATAGAGCAATGCCGTCAAAGGGGACAATCTGGGCGTAGTCGGCGAACGGCCTCCAGGTGACGTCGTCGTGCATCGTGCGGTCCAAGTACAAACGGTATGGTCCCACCGCATCGTTCCCCCTCTGGAGAGCGTATCTGGCGGCCCTGGGCATGGCGTCAACGTACGCAGGATCGATGTGGAAGCTGTGGATGCGGGAGAAGTAGGAGATGATCCAGCTCTGAAACACAAACACGATAATGTATTAAAAATAAATACGAAACATAAATAAATAAATAAATAAATACGATAGTGTGTTAAAATAAAACGTACCGTAAGTAGTGTGCAGGATCCGACCAACTGCCTCGTCCTCCAGTTGGAGGCCTCATTCAGCTTCTGGTAGAGGTATGCCAGAGTAGCTGCCCCCCAGTTCCACTGGTGAACGGTATCCAGGTCCATGAAGTAGCGGAGGTAGGTCACGTCGACGTACCTGGCACTATTGTCCACAAAGCATGCAGCGCCTACCACATGCATGTACCAGCACCGGAGAGCGCAGTCGCGGTGATACTCTGTGAACAGCTCGTTACCCACACCCTCAGCCTCGGCAGCCGCGTCCAGATGGTGGTCAAAATAAGTGCTCAGTGTGGTGTACCGGACATGAGACCCAGAAGTCGTGACGCACTCAAAGTGAGCAACCTCGTGCTCCATGCCCAAGTAGAGCGTCATCCACTCAATGGCCTCCACCCTCTGGATCTTGGAGTGGGTCAACAGCGGCCCCCTAATCGGCAGGTGGAGAAGACACTGCACGTCATGCAAAGTGATCGTCATCTCCCCAATGGTGGTGTACCCCGTCATGCAGAGCCCGCTGAGCCCTGAACCTCGCACATGGTCGTTAAACCACTCAGCTGCTGGTTTAAACAGACTGAAAATCTTGCGGGCGTGGTTCACCATTTTCAGCGGCTCTCTCTCCTGTTACAAAAAAAAAACAAATAAGCGACATATATTAAATAAGCGACATATATTAAATAAGCGACAAATAAACGGTTAAATTATAAAAAATGGTGACAAATAAACGGTTAAATTAAAAAAATACCTCTCCCTCCCAGATCCGCCGAGCGACGTGATCGTGGTAGTGAATCAGCACGGAAGTGTCAAAGGGCCCTCCCGGATAGCCGTCCTCCTGCTCATCTTCCTCCCCGGCTGGAGGGTCAACATCCGGTACCCCCTCCGGCTCGTGGTAAGTCACTGCCGCCACCTCCTCCTCCTCCTCCTCCTCTCGCTGGCGGGAAGAAGATGCCCGAGCCAGCCGACTCCTAGATCCTGAACCAGATGTACCCTCTCCCTCGCCCACGGGAACTCGCACACGGCGTCCCCGACCATGCCCCCGTCCCTGGGTCGACGCCAGCTGCGTCGCCGCCCGCTCGCGTCTAGCCGACGCAGTCTGGGTCTCCCTACCCTGTCTTATGCGTGCTGGTTGGTTGCCTGACATGTTCCTGTAAACAATTGAAATCGATTAATATGCGAGACAAAAGAAGAAACAAAAAAAAAATGCACTTCTGATACAGTTCGGAAGTTCATTTCCGAAAACTGGGATGGAGGTGTTTTCGGAAATGAACTTCCGAAACACCCCTGCGCAGAGCTTCAATCCAACCTCCAATGGCAGACCCCAAAAACCTAAACCAAAACCATTTTTATGCCTACTAAATATCCTAATATCAGTACTAACCTATCTTAATGTGATTTTTTCAGTTTCTAAACACCCTAATATAGTTTAATCAAATAGATCTAAAACTTGAAAAAACAATGATAAACTTACCAATTAGTGTTTGATGATGAGTTTGGTTGAGTTTGGAAGAAGAGTTTGGCTACTTCACACTTGCTTTTGCAGATTTTTTGCAGAGATTTCTCCTTTGAAAGTGTTTGATGATGATTAGGGTAAATGATTAGGGGGAGGGGGGTTGTTTTGCTTAATCTGCAAAACGCGCATTATTTTGGAAGTTCATTTCCGAAATGCTGTTTTCGGAAATGAACTTCCGAAATAAGACAATTTTTTCAAAAAAAAAGGCGTTTTCGGAGATGCATCTCCGAAAACACCTTTTTCTTGCATTTCGGAAATAAACTTCCGAAGTCAGGGGTAGTTTGGGTTTTTCACCAGGGGTGGGCTAGAGAGTTGGGAGGTTGGCAAAGAAATTCTCATTAATTTTTGTTTCCAACAAATGTTTAAAATCAAATTTCTTTTGATCCAAAGTTACAAATCACAACAACAATTACACTCCAACAAAGTAGATGAATTTTGATCTAGACGACAAAAATGTCATAGCTCCTCCAGCAAATCGTCTCCTACCTTCGTTGTTGACTCAGTTGACATCAAACACTACAAAAAAAAAAGGTCTCCTGCCATGGCCAAGAAACCGAGGCTATATGTAAAATAACTGTGGCGTAACGCTGAGGCCACAGATTGGCCACGAAAATCCAACTGTGGGATATGCGAGCGTGGATTAAAGTATAGTCCACAATTTTTTGGTATATACCACGTTTTTTTGACATCCGTGGCTTTTATAGGTCACGGTTTAGGTAGTTTGATTAAGGCCGCGGTTTATATTTGCCATGATTACAGAACTGTGGCCATATGGTAAAACCACGATTTCAATTTAACGTTTAGCATACAATTTTGGATATATATATATATATATATATATATATATATATATATATATATATATATATATATATATATATATATATATATATATATATATATATATATATATATATATATATATATATATATATTGAAGAAAGCTAAAGTTCTCTATATAAGAATCATTCCCTGTGTCAAAATTATATTAAATCATCAAATTAAGATGCTTTGCAATAGTCTTTCATAAATTTCATGCAACCACCCTTTCAATTCAAACCATTCCTAAACCATAACACATTAGTGTCTTATCTATATACATTACATGCATATCATAATCTATATACATTACATGCATATCAGAAGTCAATATTCAATTTCAAGAAAATTGAAATTGTCAAGAACAGTGACAAAATGATGCTATAGTCCTTATGTCGGTTGTCGACTCAGATGCAAAAGCGACAAGGTCTGAATGATGCTATAGCAGAGTAGTCGCCTGAAAATCCTTTGGCAGACTTGGCTTGAATGAGACCACCTATGAATTAGCAGAGCATCCCAGCCAATGCCGCCAAACCCACTCTCTAGTTGACAAACATGCTAATAGTTGTTGCTATAAATATGGAGGAAACACACTGCACAATCACAGACATGAGGTCAGCAAACTAGTACAAAAACAAGTCAAAATCTAACACCAAACTATTAACTATTAGTTTAGCAAATATAAGATAAGATTGGTCGTATAGAAATTGAGGTATTATACATAAACATTATCACTATGCATCATCATCATTAACCAATCAATCTACGGGTACAATAGAATGAAAACACAATTTTGAAACAACCTGAATCTGTGAATGTTTTGTTGACAATATGTGTTTTATAATCCATTTGAATATGACCTAGCTGAACTCAGTAAAATTTAACAGAGAAAATTTAAAAAAACTATTCATAGTTACTTACGATGACAAGGACTCTAGTTCACTTCCACTGACATACCACGTTGGTGGGGGACCACGGCCTTTTTTCTCCTAAAAATGAAAACAGAAGAACATTTTCGGATCATATTTTGACAAAGCATCAACTGAAGTTAAGAAAATAGCTACTCTTCATTGAGACCATGGTAAAAAAAATTCAAGAGGGTTATAGATTGAAGAGAAATGACAGATAGAAACATGCAAGAAAATAGAATAACTCTAAACTATCACCACTTGGGAAAGATTAGGGAGATAACACCAAGAGAAAGTACAGGATAGCCTAATCCAATTATCTAATTCAAAAAAGTATTAACATAATTCAAGAAAATTTAAAGCGATCATGTGTAAAAAGCATCACTGCCAAGTTTATTACTAGTGTTTATGAGTCAATTTCGAGTCAATTTCAGTGCTTCACTAGGTACTCAAGCTTTGAGTATTTCCACTAGAGGGACAGAGATCATGTTAGATTAGATGTGGAACAAAAGAGAAATTGAAAACATATTTAGATTACCTTAGGCAATGCAGGAAGCTCCATATCAAGTTTTAAAGCCTCAAATGATCCAGAGTCTTGTCCAGAAAATTCAGGAAACAAACTGAATAACAACAACAACAAAGCAATATGATATGAGTCAACACTTATTAAAAACCAAGCACAAAATGGGACTAAAGCAAATGTAGTTACACTCTACTAGTTTCTAAATTTGACAGTGTAGTTTTATCAGCCATTTGGGAAGGAATGTAAAGAGACATATTCTGCAGTTTCTTTTGATAAGAAGAATACTTAATGTGATATAATTTAGAATGAGTTTTATAAAAAGGAACAAACAAATCATCAAATAAGTCTTATAAGAGGGATCGGAGAGAGTATACTTAAAATTTGATAATAGTCAAATATTAGATAGAAGAAGAATTAGAATATTATGAAAAAGATGGAGTAAAATCAACCAAAAAAAAAGACATAATAGCAAAGATGTACTATTGGACCCAAGGATTAAATTACATGACCTAAGATATTAAAAGTTTATACTAGAAAAGAAATAGAGGACAAGTATCAGCAAGTTGATAGGAGGTATGCACATGTGAGGTGGTGGAAAATTGGTTAGAGACCGAGGAGAGAGAGCGTGTTAGCAGGTTTACATGTAGGTTAAGCAGCAAAACATTGAGTTTAAATTATTGAGTTTAAATTATTGAGTTTAAATGACTTTCCGAATAAACCAGTTTTGCATTGGCGTCTAATGAGAGCTCACTATTTTTCCATTTCATATCATTAATTCCTAGATGCAGTTACAAAAGTGGACTGGCATGACAGACCAATTGATTTTCATTGGACGTCGGTTGAAAATTAGCTTGCATTGTATGTCCATTACACTACACTAATTTTACAAGCTCTTCAGGATACTTACACAAGTACTTGCATGAAGTTGCATCAGAAAATAAGTTCAAATAAGCTCTTTCAAATGCCCCCTAAACCTCACGAAAGATTCAGAAAACCTGATCTAAGACCTAGACCAATTATCTGTCCGGTTTGAGATGCACATGCACCATAGGAGGTAAAAGAATATGGATATTCTTTAAATGATTATCAGTTTTATAGATCAAGCATCAAAATGTAAATTGATGACAGCATCAGGCAACCTAATCACAATGATACAAGGTAACAAGTGCAACAGAAACGGGAATTCAAAATACTTACAGCATTTGTAAATGCAGACAAGACTTCTAGTCTTTTATACCTGAAATTAGAGTACATCAATAAAACCATTAACAGGATTGAAATGATTAACCATACAGTAAATAATAGTTCAATAATATCTTCAGTAACAAACATACAACAACACACATTCATATTCTTGCACACAAAAGTCAAAACATAAGCATTGATAAGTTGACATACAGACAATGGGGGGAAAATTATCTTATACTAAATGACATGCACACATAGATATGTGTGTTGAGGAAGTTTGAAAAAAGTACTTAATTACAATATTGATGACAACTATTTCCAGAAGAAGTATTCTATCAAATATGCGCAAGACAATACATGAAACAAAAATCTCACCCATAAGTATAAACTCCATCAGGTTTTTTTCTAGACACCCCCATAACAAACAACGAAAACGTAAGAAGACCGCATCCAAATGTCGAATGAACTGCATCAGACACCAGACCTAAAAATGCATAGTAATAAATTTAAAAAGTCAGCAAGAGATTCAATTTCTCATGAAATAAGTTGAAAACAACTTATAGCTTAAGTTACTAAATAAGCTCGAATAAGTAAATCAAAACGAATCGCCTAATCAAACATTTGTTAAAACTAATATTGAAAACTGACATAGAGTTCGTTACAGAATCTTGCCAACACGGCCAGTGAAGAGGCCAATGAGCAACTCGACAGTAGAGTAAGGAACATTAAGCGAGATCATAAAGAACAATCTCTTCATATACCTATGACCAGACCTAATATTTCGAAAAAAGGATAAAACAAACGACGAAAACGACGGTTTACGCGGCGAGCCGGAAGGTTTATCGTCATGGCCGGACCAGGAGTGGTGGTGCGGTCCAGAAGAGGGGATATCTATGCTAGAATCATTTCGTGAAAGAAACGGTTTTCTGAAACTCAAATCGGTTGAATCGGTGTAAATCGGTGTTCGGTGTTCGTCGCTCGTTCATGACGCCAGCGTACGTCGTCGTTTCACCGGCATGTGTAAAGCGCAGGAGAAATTCGACGGAGACTTCGGCTAGAACCGCCACGATTAGCAACAAGGCGATTGAGGGAAAAACGCTGAGAGGAGGCTGGAGGAGAAGGAGCGGCACCGTGTGTTTGGAAAGAGAAAGAAGAGAGATTGATTGATTTTAGGGTTTGTGTATTTATCTTTTCAATTTTTCTTTTACTTTTTTAATCTAAAAAAATTATAAAAGAAAATAATTATGAGAGGGAAACCAAAAAAAGAGAAATTTTGGAGGGATATATTTTTTTAGGGTTGGGCCACAGTTTGAAGTGAAAATTATAAGGCCGCGGTTTTTCTTTGCGGATAAAAATATTTGCAGTTGTCTAACCGTGGCAATTGAAGTAAAGGCTACAGTTTCATACTCCGGATTCAATATTTTATAACATAATTCTACGCTTTGAAAACCCTGGCCAAATCATATATGTGGCCACAGTTTCTGAGCTGTGGAAAATTTTAGCATGGTCGTAGGCCAAAAATGTAGTAGTGAAATTTTCTAGCAAGAGAGGTGCTCCAACACGAAGTTCACTCAAATCATCACCAACAGTAAAAAATAAGAAAAAGATTGACTAATTTTAAGGTTTCGACACCACAAGGAGGTGGATGGAACTCCTTGTTTGACGTTTCCTGTAACACCTCCAATTCTATACTAAACAAATAAGACATACATTTGCATAAATCAGAGTAAAGAAGCATGCATCTCACGAGGGCGTTACATATATTTTAAAATAAAACAACATTTCATCTTTAAATATGCAATGGTCATTTCCAATTAACACAGGATTAAAACAACATGCCAAAACCACAGCGTAATAATTATCTCATCAAATAAATGGTAAAATCGGATGATTCCCATACATCATCCACCATGTCTCGACATCTCGGCTCAAGGCAACTCATCAACAAAATAACATATTCGAATACGAAATACAATATGAGTAAACAAATATCTCATAACATCGAGTCATAAAAATATAAACCCAAATCCCATGTGTTACATATGACCAGAGCACAAATGACTACTTAGTCACAACACTCTACGAGAGATCTAAATCTTTAAACTAAGCCTCCTTCGAAGCACCACTATCCTCGAAACCTGCACGATGTCACGATGAACATCATTCAAACAGAAGGGTGAGAATTCAAATCATTATAGATAAACATAATGCATTTCAAGAATACACCACTCTTCCTATAAACATGCATCATATGCAATTAATCAAGATTCATATGTTCATGTCATACAACATGGCTCATTCAATTCCAAGTGATCAAACATGATTATTAAACAATGTACATAATCATATTTTACCAACATATAGGTTCTAAATACATATCCTTTTCAACAACATTTACGAAGTAACAATTGTATACAAACATAATCATATTCTAAATATACAAGTTATCTTCACATAATCCCGTATACATGTTTTCCAACTATATAGACATGTACATAATTCACCGATGTATCGCAAGTATGAACATATATCACCATATGCACATATCCCTCTCTATCCCAATTCATAAAGCATCATAGAATATATTTACATCATTGGATTCATATCATTTATATCACAAGTATACAAGTAATCACCTTTCTCATTACATGCATCATCATCAATCAAATATGATTCACATACCCACATACATACATACATATATCATCAACACACACACACACACACACACACATATATATATATATGTATATATATTCACATCTTCATCACATATGTTTCAATCACATATATCACATCAACAACACATCAACAATTCGTATCAAATGAATCACAAAATACACATATATGCATATCCACAACATCATTCCACACAATTCATATCACATAAATCACACCCACAACAACATTTCACACCGACACGTGCGACTCAAGTGTGACTCAATGCGATATGCATGTGAATCCCTCCGTTATCATTTCCGGCAAGCCGATTGTCATTTTCTGCAGACTAGATAACCACCTCAAGGCCCCATTCGGCGTTAAGCTTTCAAACCCTATTCCCAATAGGTTTGGGACAAGCAAATAATCTTTGCGAGATTACCCGATGTTCCCTCTTTCAAAGACTCATTTTAGTGTAAGTGTGCAACAAAACAAGACTCATGCATTTAAGACGATCTCTATCTCTTAAACTACACAATCACATCTTTCCAACATTGCGTAATATACACAACATGATTTCACTTCCAAACAATGCATCACTTAACATTCATCAATCAATCACATGTATTCAAATCTAGCATTATCATTATTCAATCCACATCTCGATACATACACATTTAAATGATCATTATCAACAAGATACATTCAAATAGTATATATATATATATATTCATTCCAACATATCATGGATATCACACCACTTAACACATCTATGAATATTAGCCACAAGTCATTATTTCATAATGCACACATAAGTAATCACATGTTATCCATATATTAACATTAAAATTAAACCATTTAACATCAACCAACTCTATCCTATCATATAGATAATCTCATTAGCTTCCTAATACTTCGAACGGTGCATAAAACGGAGTTACGGATACAAAGTTATGGTCTTTACAAAATCTACCAAAAATTGAATTATGTGAGCCGACGCAAGCTTTCTTCAGGTCGACGCATAGCTGAGTTTGTCCCTTTCGGGTTTGCTCAGGTCGACCATGAGTCGGCTCATGCTGGGTTTTTGGGTTTCTTCAGGTCAACGCAAACTTTCTTCAGGTCGACGCATGCTGTTAAAAACTGAATTTTTGCCTTTGCGGGTTAGCTCAGGTCGACCCATGCTTCTGTATAGGTTGACTCATGCTGCGTAAAAAACCCAAAAATAACCATTTTTCTTCCCCATTCACCTCATACAACAACCACTAATCCTCATACAATTTATACATCAATTGACAGCAATTTAGCACACATATAAGGTTCCTAAACATGTTTCTAACCATGGGTTCACATACATACATCATCAAACATGCTTTGATTCACAAAATCTTATGAAATCTACCAAACCTTAACATTTTATAAACTTATAAAATTGAGATAATAAGAGATTATACACACATCATATTTTACACACAACATTACACAATTATATAAACCTATAATAATCTGGATTCTAACCCTTACCTCAAGTTAATCTCCTTTTATCTTCAAGAATCTCACCAAAATCCTCTTCTCTTCTCTCTTCTCTCTTTTATTCTTCTTACAAAAGTTAAATGAAAATGACCTAACTCTCTCTTACTATCTCTTTTCTCTCATTTGGGTTTAACTCAATTATTGCCCGACATCCTTATTTCACTAATTAGGCCCAAAAACATATTATCTCATAATATTCACTAATAGTCTAATCAATCAAATTAGCACAAAATACATATAATTAAATATTCAAATAATCACAAAACACATCAAATACTTAATAACCACATAAATAATAAATAAATAAAACATCTAATAATTAAATACGGGAAATAAAATCGGGTTGTTACATTTCCACTAGTCTTAACTGACGTGATAGCCATCAACTCAGTATCGGGGATCCTCATTGACGACATAAGCTTATGCAACTCGATGTACCTCAAATTCTTCATGTGATTAAGACTACACATGAAAGATTTGAAGCCATAGTTAGGTGGGAACCTTCTAGCTTTCAATGACTCCTTAACTCGTCCATGTGGAACCATAGACCTACCACTCTCGTTTGGAGAAGGTAAAAACAAGAGAACCCTAAAAGTATGCTTCCTTATCATCCTTGCGAAAGTGTCTAAATTAGTCTCTTAGAAAAGTTGTTTTTGGTTACATTAAATGAAGTGGCCTCCTTGATTCATTTGAAGATGAAATATCATAATTGTTCGAGTGAGCCAGCCGTTATCGCAACTGCTTCACGTGGAGATCACCTAATACATAATACAATATTGAAGAACCCCCTCACAATCGTCGTCACTTTTTAGAGAAGAAAGGAGAAGGTTTGGGAAGCAGTTGGCATGGTCGACATTGACATACAACATGACAAAATCCTATGGGACGATCAAGTTAGTTCGTCAATGGGGTTACGGAGTTGAACTTAAAGCTATTTTTTGATGGCGAGTTTGAGACCGTCCAACTTGATGATAACCAAACATGGCCGGTCTATGTAGGTTTTGATCTGCCGACCACATTGAAAAAGGGACTCATTGAATTCCTTAGAGATAACATCAATTCTTTCCCAATCTCTCCTGGTTAGATGTCAGGCATAAACCCAGGCATAGTATGCCATCAATTGAATATCAATCCTTCCGCCTGAGACATAGTTCATAGAAGAAGACAAAATCCCAAGAAAATGTTGAAGCAACCATGAAGACAGTCCATGGCTTGCTTGATGCTAACTCAATCTCTGAAGTAAGATACACTTAATGGCTCTCTAATTTCATACTGGTTAAAAAGGCCTCAAGAGAGTGGAGAATGTATGTCATCCTTATTGAAATAGGAGAGCTCAACTATACAATAACATATTTGATTCTAGAAGAAGATAATTCATAAGTTATTAGAGAAGAGGTAGCCCTTCTGGAAGAAAAAAGAACTTTAATCGCCCTCATCAGCGCCATCGTAAAGCAAGCAATTGTAGCCAAATACAAAAAATAAGTTAGACCTCTAGAATTTCATCTAGGAGACCTAGTACTGAGATGAGCCGGTATAGGACAGAAGAAAGCCATAGGTGGAAAACTCGCTACAGTAAAATCATAGAATATCTCTAATGAAATAAATGTTGGAACAAAATCTATTCATACTCCTTGAGTTTTGATGATAACAAAGTTCTTAAAGAGCAATTGCGTATAATAACATTTTTTAGGTGTGCAGGATCATTAAGCCCTAAATTAACTTGGTTCTGATGCAGCTAAATAACTTATAAAGAGAAGCAAATGAATCAGATTTTGATGGATCATAATTAGATATCTCAACACTTGGATTATCTGCTTCTAATGACATCTTAGAATCTGATGACCTAGAAACCTAGTTCAGCGCCTCTGATCCGTACTCCATAAAAAGAAGTTATATCTTGTCGAAAGCTAGATTATGAAGAAAGTCAACTAGATTTCCTAGTGCAAGGCTCAAGGTAATTTGACACGACTTTTCAACTTCAACATCTTTTGGTTGATTTTCTTGAGAAAGACACTATGGATAAATATTTTATTCAAAAGATGAAAATCTTCAAAGTACCTACTCTCAACGCGTCTCTCTTGGAAATTGCTTCTCTACAAAGACACATGTTCAAGTCATCTTCCAACGGCTCTTTAGTTGCCTCTATATAAGGAGCTGAAGATTTGAAGGGAGAAGACAAAAAAAAAATAACAACTGGAAAATGTAGTATATATATATATATATATATATATATATATATATATATATATATATATATATATATATATATATATATATATATATATATATATATATATATGTTGTATTTCACATAGTCTTGAGATTTCTTATCCTTGTTGTTATACCCCAAAATTTGCCCGCATCTTTTTCAAGAAGAAGACAACAGACTTCTGTCTAAAAATTGGGAGTTTCATATAATCTTGGATTTTATTTCATAAATATCCTGATTTTATGAATACTCGGTTTTTAGAATTTTTCTTATACGGTATTTTGGTTCGCTGTTGAATTTATTCTTATACAAACGCTAAGTACTGTTTATCACTTCACACACGCTGTTTATTTGAGATTTATTTGCAGATAAAGAGTACTGATGCAATTGGTATAGAATTAAATTTTTTGCAGGCGCAGAGTCCGGGATTCAGACTGTACTGGTAACGAGTTAATTATTATTAGTTTTTTGTTTCCCACTAATTTTTGTACTATATTCTATTATTTTCAAAATCTTTTCCTTTCTTTTCAAATCTCTTTCTTTCAAAATCAAATCCTAACTTTATTCTATACATCTCTCTTTTCAAACCCTACCATACACATTCCTTCAAATCCTACTACCACTCATATTTTCCTTTTTTGTACGGAATCACTTCATTCCCCAATGTCTCTATCCTTCTTTTCACTCTATAAATACCTCTCATTTTTTCCATAAATTCTCACATCGAATTTCAACTCATCTCTCAAATTTCTACCTCATATTTATTTTTTCTTCTTCCCCGGCAAAAATGGCGAAGTGGATGGATACGTGTTTTCTTATGGTCATCACCGTCTTGGTGGTGATCATGTCCTTTTTCTGCCTGCATAGTCCTGAAAAATGCGGACCTGGGTTGTTTACACTCCCGATCATCTATATGTTGTTATTTATAGCATGGGTTTTTAATCGTCATTTTTAACGTTTGTCGTATCTTTTGCTTTCAAATAATGTACCGTTTATTTGTCGTACTGTTCATTATATTATATTTGTACTGTCAGTATTAAATGTCGTACTATCTATCGTACTGTAGTTTAATTATCCAGATAATATTATGTGTGTTTTCTGCCAGTTAAATATTTATTTTTCTGTGCCTTAAATATTTTTCAAGGTTATTATCGGTAATTTCGTTCGCGTACAGTATATTTTATTTATTTATTATGTTTGTGTTTTTCTAACAACTCATGTAAATAAATTTTCACCATTAACACAACAAAAAACAAAAAGAAAAAAATTAACTTTAACTATTGAATTTTCACTTTAACTGTTATGTTATGCCCGAACAGCCAGTTGACAGTCAAACCCGCTGACAGTGCAATTCTCCGTGTTTTGTACCATCAATCAAATCAATCTTTTGCATTTCAAAATTCCAAGATTTTTGTTCTAGAAGTCTTCTGATAATCACATGATCAGCAGAGACTCAGCACTGCACAAAAATCAGGTACGCATAACTGTCTCCTACACAAACAGTCCTTAACTAGGGTTTTTGTTTTTTTTAGGAGAACAAGTTTTTTGAGACCTCAAATGGATTTCATGGACCTCCATATGTCTCAAAGTACCACCATACAAATTTTCAAACTTCAATTCGCTCAGACGCACAGTCAGCAGCTCAAACAGTCAACAGACGACCAGTTTGACCGAAAAGTCAACAGACAGTCAAAAATGAAATTTTTTGTCAACATCCATATTTTGTCAAAATATTCATTATTTGATCATTGGTTGATCATAATTCATCAAGAAAAGATCAAAAATCAACAAAACCCTAAGTTTCAAAATTAGGGTTTTCTCCTAAAAAGTCAACTGAACTTTGACTGGCCATAACTCTCTCCTCGTTCATTCAAAAAATTCCAAACAAAGCTTGTTTTGAAGGAAATTCAATTATCTTTCAAATGCAATTGATCCCATGGTCATTGGATTCACCATTTGAAAAAAATGAGCTCAGACATTACAGGTCATTTTAAAAGTCAACAAAAAGTGGTTTTTTGTCAAAGGCCATAACACCAAGATAACTTCTCCAAATGAAAAAAGTTTCCAAAGTAGCTTGCAAAGGACCTCTTGAGGTTTCTAAAAAGTACAAGAACTCCTTCATATGATAAAAATTGAGGGATTTATGCCTTGTTGAAGTTGGCTATATTTTGGGAAAATGCATGAAACCAACATTGATCAAAAATGTTTTTTTTCCAAAAGGGGCCAAGTTTCCATGATCCAAACATGATTCTAACAATGTTAAGGGCCTCCCACGACTAACCTAAGGCCCATAGCATTTTTATTTCTTTTTTGGTTTAATTTTATTACATTTAAAGTTAAATTGAAAAAGAAATGGTGAAGGATAATGATACAATGCTTGATTCTTAAGCTAAAGCCACCAAGAATGATTCAACTCTGCAGCAAGAGAAGTACATAGCAGGCCTAGAGCAAGAGATTGAAGAAAATTCAAAGCCATGGCCAAAGAATTCAAGATTTTTTATATTAAAATATTCAAAGTTCAAAAAAGCAATCAATGCTTGATAGCTTCAATTTTAAGCACTTCATTGCTTATAAATGAAGTAGAACACTTCAGTAGAGAGACACACACAATTTCAGAACCAAATCCATGCTTGTATCATACTTGTAGCAACTTGAAAATTTCAAAGAAATTCAAATTTCGAATTTTGAGTTCAAGCTAGTTTTAATCCAAACTAAGTATTCAAACATCATCTCTGAACTTCATTGAACCTATCCAAATAAATTTTAAGCATCAAAGCCTCACAAATCGAGCCACACAAGCCACGGTTTGTTCAAACATAAATCACATCGTATCTGATCATTCATGCATGTTTAATAAGATGTAGACATATATTTGTGTTTAGTTTGGTGCTCTGGTCGTTTTTGGAGCTCTAATTGAGTTTTAATGGCCGTTTGTAGAATATACCATTTTAGGGTTCTTAAGCTAAAATTTGGGATTTTTGGATCTAGGCAAAATTAGAGGAAACAAGAGGCATATTTGAACTCAGTGAATCATGGCAAGTAGAATGGACACATCGCGAAACATTTTTGTGTGGGTTTACCCTTATTCGCTATTTTGCAGGGATGAAGCTCACTTATTACAGCGCTTTTTTGAAGAAAACGCTGTTAAAAGTGGAGTCTGGAGGTAGAAGATGAAGACGTGGCCTCTCCCTATTGGCCAGAGCGCGCGCGTGTTTTCTTAAATTAATTTGTGATCCAGTGTTTTGCAGGTTCTATTGTTACCACGTGCCTCCACTCTAATCACCCTCAGATCAACTTGCCAGCTCATCTAACGCTTATGACATGCTAGTCCTTACCATGGACTCTCCAGCCAACCACACTTGATCATTAATTATTTATTTTCCATTTTATTTAATATAACTTGCAAAATTAATTTAAAATAGTTTTAAAAATCAAAAAAATATAATAAAAATATTTTTAGGTTTATAAAATAATCTATTAATTTTTGACACACAAATATTTTATTTTTCTTAATAATTAAAGTATTTTGTTTAATTAATTAGTATATATTTATATATTTGCTTTTTAATTATTTTAACCCATCAAAAAATCAAGAAAAATATTTTCTTTTTATTTAAATTAAGTTTATATATTATAGACTAATTTTGTACATTTTTAGAATATTTTTCTCTTTAATTTTTAATTATGTGTGTAATTATTTGTATAATTATATATTAATTTAACTTAATAATTTCCAAAACAACTTCAAAAATCCAAAAAAATTAGTTTTTATTTTAAAATTAATTAACAAGCAATATGAACATATTTTAGACTTAATTTTTAGGTTTAAATTTTATTTCTACCTCTTTCTTATTTAATTAAATTAATTATGCATTAATTCTAATTAAAATCAACCATCTAAAAAATCCAAAAATACTTCCTTTATCTTATTGCAATTTAAATTCCTAGATAAAGTGTATAGGTTGTCAAAATCATGTAAATAGCGTAGTTTACATTTCCCGCACAATCGATGTAATAGCGTAGATTTACTTTCCGCATTTTACATTCCCGCACTTTAAATTCTGTACATATAAAACTGCGTGTATGTCAAAGATAAAAACTGAAGCGTTAGATCACTAACTTCAAAGATAAAAATATCTGAATCAAAACACAATCACACTTGCACCTCTTAGGGTAATCCCTCTGTTACTCTTTTCAAAATCAATTCTACTGTTTCAAATGCAAATCCAAACTTTTGTTTACATCCGGTAAAAGGAGAATTTTCTAAAAGAAATAGGAAAGGACCTTATAAACTTAAGGTAGATCTCCTAATTGCTTGCTCAAATCAAATCAAAACAATAAATGTCTCATATATCATTGTTTTTTCAAAACAAAAACTTTCAAAAAAGACAACATTTTGTATATATCCAAACAAGGATCATTACGAAATTAAAGATCTTTTTTTCAAAACATCTTTTCGAAAGATAAAACACTTTGTATACATCCGCACAAGGATCATTACAAAGTTAATTTACAAAGGTATTTTAAAACCACATACAAGCATTTCAAGGCAAGACAAATGATTCAAACAAGTGAGCTAAGCAATTAAGAGCCCATGGATAACCATGGATACAAAGGGGTGCTAATACCTTCCCTTTGTATAACCTACCCCGAACCCAAAATCTCTTAAAGGTCTTTTTCTGTTTCTTTTATAAACCTTTCCTTAATTGGATAAAATAAAAGTCGGTGGTGACTCTCTGATTTTCAAAACTCAAAAACAAAAGAAGAGTCAGTTTGTTTCTCACGCGAGATATAAAAAACCGAGGGCGACAGAACTGGCGACTCTGCTGGGGACATATTCAAAAAACCAAAATGTTTTCAAAAAGGGTTACCTTAGAGTTTAGATCACTTCGATGTTTTCAATTGCTTGTCTTGATTGTTCTATTTTTCAAAGGTTTGTTTGGGTATTTGCTTGTGTGAAAGATTCTAACCCGAATCTCGAGATACCTTAAGTATGTGACAATAGACCAAGGATTTGTACGACATGTACCGATATGGTTGATCTAGTGGTCACCGTTAGTGCGACACTTTGGTCTGTACTGATATCCCTTGAAAACGATCAAGGAGTATGTTAGGCTTCCGAAATGTCATTAAACACTAATTTGCCTTAGAACCTTTAGTTGAACTTGACTTGTGGCCTATTAAGTGACTAGCTTTGAAATTGATCGAAGTTAGTTATCCTCGAGGAATATTTTGATCGGCCGTCAGAGCGCCGTATTGAGATGTTGTCTCCAATGATCATAGAACCCGAATACTATTTTAAGACAGGTTTTAACCAACTCAACTTCAATGGGGAGGGTATCACCTATGAACCTCATGCAAGCCTTTAAACCTAAGGCTATTGTTTGATTTGTTTGTGTTTGCCACATGTTTGACATCATGACATCATAAGCATCATAAACATATCATTTTCTCACTAATCATTTCAAGGATCGAAGAGTTTACCTTTGTTCTGTTGTTGCAGGTAATGGCTCCCGCTACTAGAGATTATGTTCGGATCAACATTTCAACAGTACCATCTAAACTTAAGGACTTAATATCAGAATTTCCCAGAAATGCTCAATTCACTGAAAAGCAGGGTCACCTACTCCATTTGGTTACCTCAAAATTTGAAGAAGACATGATACGGGTCCTGTTCCAATTCTTTGATCCCGAACATCATTGTTTTACATTCCCTGATTACCAGTTAGTACCCACTTTGGAAGAGTTCTCTGAACTGATTGGGTTACCTGTTCGAGATCAATTACCTTTCACTGGTTTAGAAAAGATTCCAAAACCTGAAATCATTGCTGCTGCCTTACATTTGCGAAAGTCAGAAATCGAGTCCAATTGGGAAACAAAGAGTGGATTCAAGGGTTTGCTTGCTAAGTTCTTAATGGAAAAGGCTCGATTACTACTAAAAAACAGAAGTTACCTAGCTTTTGAAGAAGTTGTGGCTCTTTTGATTTATGGGTTGGTTTTATTCCCTAATCCCGACCAGTTCATAAGTGTACACATTATCAACATTTTCCTAACCCGCAACCCGGTACCTGCCATGCTGGGAGACATTCTACATTCTTTACACACTCGTATCATGAAGAAACGAGGAACTCTTATGTGCTGTGTACCACTACTGGCTAGATGGTTTACATTACACCTTCCCCGATCAGTGTTGAGAAACGAACAAAGAATGCAATGGTCTCGCAGGATTATGTCTTTATCTCATTCAGATATCCGGTGGAACAACTTGTTTCAAAGAGACATCACTCTCATTGACCATTGTGGAGAGTACCCTAATGTGCCACTCCTTGGCATCAAGGGAGGCATCACTTATAACCCCTCTTTAGCTTTGCGCCAATTTGGATATGCACGAAAAAACGGTCCTCACGACATGATTATCCGTGGCATTGTGTTCGACTACGAAGATGATTCCCAAAGACATCGACGAAGGTTTACACATGCGTGGGGCAGTGTCTACAAAATAGAAAGCACGACTTTAGGACAATGGAACTCTATTCCCATGGAGCCTTACCTCAAATGGGTGCGTGCTCGTGCTCAGAAGCTCATCATGCCATATCCCGCTATTCTACCTGTGACTATTGAGCCAGAAGTTGAAGGGGACGAACCTCGAGTTGTTCTACATCCGGACATGCCGACTGACCTGGAAGAGCTGCAGAAATCTTGGGTTCAACTAAGAGAAGAAAGAGACACCTTCAAAGCACACTGTCAAAACTATGAGAGGAAAGTGTTGGAGCTCACCAGACAACTCCGGGAAGAACAGCAGATCAACACATTCCTGGGTGCAAAGAGAAAGCGTCCATGGGAGGCTTGAGGAATCCTTTATTTTCTTTATTTTATCTTGTAAGCCCGAAAGAGGCAAATAAAAGAAAAAAAGAAAGAAAAAAAAAAGAGAAAAAGAAATAATTGTTTGACTGATAAATGTTTGTTTCTCTTTTGTTTAAACAAATCTAAATTCCAAGATCCTTGAAAACATTGCATATGCATTTCATTCATAAACATTGCATAACAGGTTCACATAACAGGTGTCTCATCTCCTCGCTGTTTATTTCAGTTAGAAGGGATGGATTCCGAAACAAGCGTCAAGAATCTCGAAGCACAAAACGCCCAAGTTCAAATAGCAATTCTGGAGTTAGCAAAAGGGCAACAGGAACTGAAAGCCTTGATAATCAAGAAGAAAAAGAAGCCCAAAGGATCTGTAGGCTTAAGTCACCTTGCAAGGAAGGTCAAAATCCCAGTCAAGAGGTCCAAAAAGGCGCCGATCCCTGAAATAGTCGGTGAAGGTGATCGAGAAGACAACCACAGCAACCAGGGTTCTGCCAAACCCTCCCTCTCTTCTAACGAAGAAGATTATCATTCCGAAGACGAACAGGGTGATGACAAATACCAGCAGTTGGAAGAACGCATGAAAGCTATGGAGATACAAAAAATACCTGGTTTAGACTTCAAAGATCTTGGACTCGTCTCAGATATTGTTATTCCTCCAAAGTTCAAAGTTCCTGTCTTTGCAAAGTATGATGGAGTCTCTTGCCCAAAACTACATCTGAGGTCCTATGCAAGGAAGATACTACCTCATACAGCAGATAACAAATTATGGATTCATTTCTTCCAGGAAAGTCTGTCGGGTACACAACTCGAGTGGTACTACCAACTAGAAAGTGCAAAAATTCACACCTAGGAAGATCTGGCTGCTGCTTTCTACAAACAGTATCAATACAACGCTGACCTTGCACCAACCCGTACTCAACTACGGGGCATGACTATGGCACCAAAAGAAAGTTTCAAAGGGTATGCACAAAAGTGGAGAGATCTAGCTGGAAGGGTTCAACCACCCTTATCTGATCGCGAGCTGGTTGACATGTTCATGGGCACTTTAACTGGCCCTTTCTACAGTCATTTGCTGGGAAGCTCATCATCAGGTTTCACTGACCTGATATTAACTGGAGAGCGTGTCGAAAGCGGTATTCAAAGTGGAAAAATTCAAATAGGCTCCTCCTCTGGTACTACAAAGAGGCCCATCAGTGGGAGAAATGAAGTCAATACAATGCACAGTCAGAAAAGTCGCAAAAGTGAGCATCACCAATCTGTAGGGGTTGTTCTGATCTCTGCATATGCACCTCAAAAATATCAACCGCCGAAGTATACACGTTGACCAGATGCACCAAGAAGAAACTCCACCAGAATCAATATGCCAATCTCTCAAGCATTGCAACACTTGTTAAAAGCAAATCTGATCACATTGAAAGACCCTCCAAAGAATGTCAACACTTCCTCTCCTAGTTATCGCCCCGATGCCACATGTGCATACCATTCCAACTGTCCAGGACATGACGCAGATCACTGTTGGGCCCTGAAAAATAAAATACAAGACATGATAGATGCTGGGGAAATTGAATTCGATCCTCCAGAGACTCTAAATGTCATCACTGCACCTATGCCAAAGCACAATAAGACCGTTAATGCTATCATAGACACTGTTTACATCTATGATGTGAGAGAATTGTTAACTCCGCTCCTTGAAGTCAAAAGAAAGCTAATACGAGCTGGTTTCTTTCCATGTTGTGACCCTGATTGCTTTTATTGTGCACACCTGCCCAATGGTTGTGAGAATCTGAAAATAGGAATTCAAAAGTGGATGGATCGCCGTATCATTATGTTTGAAAGGCTCCCTTCTATGGACGATTTATGCGAAGTTTTTTCAAATGGGATGAGAATAGAGGACGTCTCAGTGGTTTCTAACATACCATTGAAAATCCCTACCAAAACTCCTTTCAAAATTTCTGCTGCACCCAAAGTGGCATCTGTAATCATCACCAGCCCGGCTCCATTTCCATACTCCTCAGACAAAGCTGTCCCGTGGAGTTATGACACTAATGTTTATGTCCATGGAGTTAAACAAGACACCTTGACTGAAGAGGCCATGAATTTTACTACTCCAACTGTTGATAATATTGTGGGTACTAGTAAGATTACGAGAAGTGGAAGGATCTTTTCACCAGAAATTTCTCTAAATGTTGCTACTAATCCAGTCCAAGTACCAGTTCATAATCAAGATATTAATGCTCGAGGCAAGGAGCCACTAGTTGAACCAGTTCACGTACCGGTGGAAGTCACTGCTGAAGATCCGTCGAGGCAAGAAATGGAGGAAATATTGAAAATCATCTGCAAAAGTGATTACAATATTGTCGAACAACTGGGGCACACTGCTTCAAAAATCTCAATGCTGTCTCTGCTAAAGTATTCAGAGGCTCATGCCATGGCCCTGATGAAGTTCCTCAAAGCTGCACATGTACCACAGGAGATTTCAGTCGATCAATTCGAAAATTGTGTTGCCAGTCTAACAGTGAATAACGGTCTCGGTTTCTCTGATGCTGATTTAACCCCTGCTGGGAAAAATCACAATAAAGCCCTGCACATCTCTATTGAATGTAACGGCACTACTCTGTCTCATGTGCTGGTAGACAACGGTTCCTCTTTGAACGTGTTACCAAAAGCAGTACTGGAAAAACTTGACCTCGAAGGAGTTGTGTTACAACCAAGCGATGTTGTGGTAAGAGCCTTCGACGGGTCAACAAGAACAGTGTACGGAAAAGTGAAGCTCCCAATCAGAGTGGGCTCTCAGATCTTTGATTCTACCTTTTATGTAATGGAAATTCACCCAGCATATTCCTGTTTACTAGGACGCCCTTGGATACATGGGGCAAATGCTGTAACTTCTACCCTGCATCAAAAGTTAAAGTATCCGGTAAAAGGTAAGGTCGTCACAGTTTATGGCGAAGAAGAGTATGTGGTTAGCCACCTGAGCAACTCCAACTATGTTGAGATGGATGGAGAATTCATCGAAACTCCCTGCCGATCTTTTGAGGTGGTCCCTCCAGATGTCTCTACTGCCAAAAATATTTCTGCTACTCCTGCTACAAAAGTAACTCCAACTATGGCTTCTCTCAAAGATGCCAAAGCTGTGATCGAAGAAGGTGGTTGCACAGTGTGGGGGCAACTCCTTGATGTGCCTTACAAGTTCGATAAGCTAGGTCTGGGCTATGCTGATGGAACTCAAAAGAACGATCAAAGTCCTCGTTCTGGAGGATTAATGTCACATTTCATCAGCCAAGGAGTAAATGCAATTTCCTGTTTTCGTTGTTTATATGTGCAAAGATAAAAATGGTTCCTGTACTATCGAACCATAACTTAAAAGCCAGGTGCCTTGCCCGAAGCACACTGGTCCTTTTTATAAGGGTTTGTCATATCATGATCATGTTCATTCAATAAAATCATGGGACGTTTGCATATTCAAATTTTGTGATCCTTTTTCTTTCTTTGCTTTATTCATTTTTAAATAGCTATGTGTTCTTACACACACCCACATAATAAATGCAGATTCACATTCACTCTGGATCCTGTTGATAACAATTCTGCTATTGCCAGTCATGACTTTGAAAATCCGATCTACCAAATTGAGGACGAAAGTGAGGAAGATTGTGAAGTACCAAGGGAACTTGCAAGGCTATTAGAACAAGAGGAAAAGACTATACAGCCGCATGAAGAACCAATTGAAGTTATCAACTTGGGCAGTGGCGAAGAAAAGAAAGAAGTCAAGATAGGGGCTGATCTAGAAGACAGTGTCAAGCAAAGACTGATTCAAATGTTATAAGACTACGTTGAGATATTCGCCTGGTCCTATGAAGATATGCCTGGCCTTGACACGGATATTGTGGTTCATCGCCTGCCAATCAAAGAAGGTAGCACTCCAGTTAAGTAGAAGCTGCGAAGAAGTAGGCCCGATATGTCCAAGAAGATCAAATACGAGGTTGAGAAGCAATTCAATGCTGGCTTTCTAAAAGTTGTGAGTTATCCTCCATGGATAGCTAACATCGTGCCTGTGCCTAAAAAAGACGGGAAAGTCAGAATGTGTGTAGACTTCAGAGATCTGAATCGGGCAAGCCCCAAAGATGATTTCCCTTTACCTCACATCGATGTACTGGTTGACAATACTGCACAATGCAAGGTATTCTCCTTTATGGATGGATTCTCAGGGTACAATCAAATCAAGATGGCGCCCGAAGACATGGAAAAAACAACCTTCACGACACCCTGGGGAATCTTTTATTACAAAGTAATGCCCTTTGGTTTAAAGAACGCAGGAGCAACATATCAGCGCGCAATGGTAGCTTTGTTCCATGATATGATTCATCAGGAAATAGAGGTTTATGTCGATGATATGATTGCAAAGTCCAACACCGAAGAAGAACATCTGGGTCATCTGCACAAGCTGTTTGACATACTCAAGAAGTACAGGTTGCGACTGAATCCGAACAAGTGTACCTTTGGAGTAAGGGTATTGAAGTTGATCCTGCCAAGGTCAAAGCCATTCAAGAAATGCCCATACCCCGTACCGAGAAACAAGTCAGGGGATTCTTGGGACGTCTGAACTACATAGCCAGATTTATTGCCCATATGACTACTACTTGTGTGCCAATCTTCAAACTGTTGAAGAAAGATCAAGTGGAAAGATGGAATGACAAATGCCAATTACCCTTTGATAAAATCAAAGAATATCTTCAAAAACCGCCAATCTTGTTACCACCAGTGGAAGGAAGACCTCTGATAATGTACCTAACAGTGTTAGAAGATTCAATGGGGTGTGTACTGGGACAACATGACGAATCTGGCCGAAAGGAGCATGCCATCTACTATCTTAGCAAAAAGTTTACCGATTGTGAAACAAGATACTCACTACTCGAGAAAACTTGCTGTGCCTTAGCATGGGCAGCTCGCCGACTAAGACAGTATATGCTAAACCATACCACTTTCCTGATCTCCAAAATGGATCCTATCAAGTATGTGTTCGAAAAACCTGCTCTCTCTGGAAGAATAGCCAGATGGCAAATGATCTTAACAAAGTATGACATCCAGTACACTTCACAAAAGGCGATCAAAGGAAGTGTGGTAGCTGATCATCTGGCTCATCAAGCAGTGGATGATTATCAAGCATTAAACTTTGACTTCCCAGATGAAGATATTATGCTAGTTACTGACTACGAACAACCAGGACCGGAGGAAGGACCCGAGCCAGGATCCCGATGGACTATGGTTTTTGATGGAGCTTCTAATGCACTTGGCAATAGCATCGGAGCTGTGATCATTTCTCCTGCAGGAGGTTATACACCATTCACTGCCAGATTATGCTTCAACTGCACTAACAATATAGCCGAGTATGAAGCATGTATTCTGGGTCTCAAAGCTGCAATTGATCTAAGAATCAAGTTCCTGGAGGTCTACGGAGACTCGGCGCTTGTAATTTATCAGGTCAAAGAGGAATGGGACACGAAGCACCCGAATCTAATTCCTTACAAAGAATATGTGCTGAGTTTGATTCCTTACTTTGAAGAAATCACTTTTGAACACATCCCGCGCGAAGAAAATCAACTAGCTGATGCTCTAGCTACCATGTCATCTATGTTCAAAGTCAGGTGGGACAATGAGGCGCCAATGATCACCATTTATAGACAGAATGAACCAGCCTATTGCAATGAGATTGATGCCGAAGGAATGGAAGAAAAACCATGGTTCCATGAAGTAAAAAGATATCTCGAAGTCCAAGAATACCCTGAAGGGGCATCCATTAACGATAGAAACTTTCTAAGAAGATTTGCTGCCAAATTCTTTCTAAGTAATTAAATCGTGTACAAACGCAACCATGACTCGACTTTGCTTCGTTGTGTGAACAAGAAGGAAGCAGAACAGATTATGGAAGACATACACGATGGTGCCTTTGGTACTCATTCAAGTGGACATACAATGGCTAAAAAGATCTTAAGAGCAGGTTATTACTGGTCTACCATGGAAACAGATTGCCATCTTCACTCCAGAACTTGTCACAAATGCCAAATATATGCCGACAAAGTACATGTACCTCCAGTCCCGTTAAACATCCTGACGGCTCCTTGGCCTTTTGCAATGTGGGGTATTGATATGATTGGAGAAATCAAGCCTACTGCCTCCAACGGACATCGTTTTATCCTAGTCGCTATTGACTACTTCACAAAGTGGGTAGAAGCAGCCTCTTTTGCTTCAGTCACCAAGAATGTTGTGGCCCGGTTTATCAAGCACAATCTCATTTGTCGGTATGGCATCCCTGAAAGGATCATCACAGACAATGGCACAAATTTAAACAACAGAATGATTACTGAACTCTGCACGCAGTTCCAGATCAAACATCATAATTCCTCTCCATATCGACCAAAGATGAATGGCGCCGTGGAAGCTGCCAACAAGAACATCAAGAAGATCATACAAAAGATGACAGTAACCTACAAAGACTGGCATGAGATGTTACCTTTTGCTCTTCATGGTTATCGCACATCAGCGCGTACTTCAATAGGGGCAACTCCATTTTCCTTAGTCTATGGTATGGAGGCAGTTCTTCCAATTGAAATTCAGATTCCTTCCATAAGGATTATGAAAGAAGCTGATCTAGATGAAGACGATTGGATTCAGACTCGGTTGGACCAGATAAACTTGATTGATGAGAAGAGGCTCGCAGCTATTTGTCATGGTCAGTTGTACCAGAAGCGTATGATCAAAGCCTTCAACAAGATAGTTAAAATTCAGGCATACCAAATCGGTGACTTGGTTGTCAAACGTATCATCCTACCACAAGGTGACCCCAGGGGCAAGTGGACTCCCACTTATGAGGGACCGTTTGTAATTAAGAAGGTATTCTCCGGCGGAGCCATGTTGCTTACCACTATGGACGACGAGGATTTCCCACACCCTGTAAATGCGGACATAGTCAAAAAGTACTTCGCTTAAAGAAAAGCTCGCTAAGTTGAAAACCTGAAAGGGCAACTTAAGCAAAAAATGAGCGTCTCGGTGGATTGAAAACCTGAAAGGGCGATCCAGGCAAAAGTTAGAGACTAAAAAATAAGTAATTATCCCGGTAGGCTGAAAACCTGAAAAGGCAGCCTAGGCAAAAGTTAGGGAATAAAGCGTACGACTATGTCCCATTTGGCTACCTACTCACCTTCAAGGTTCAGCACATCAAAGGCACCAATCATTCCAATCACTTTCTTCCATCAAGTGAGGGATGAGATACTCAAAGACAGATTGGCAATAGCAGAGTTGAAACTTGACTGGATTGTTTTCACATAGCTATTTCTCTTTATAAGTACTTTTCAAAGTTTTATGACAATTTCCTACTACTAGGATTTTTGTCTCCTTGTACTAATCCGCCTATTATGGCTCTCTTTCAAAATCAATACAGCTCATGCTCAAAATCAGTGTTTCCACTTTTTCTGTTTTGAATACATAAACGTCCCAATGATAATTTTGAATGAACATATGCATATGACTGATGTTTATAAGAAAAACAGGAATAGCATTCAGGTAATGTCCCAATCATCTGGACATCGTCCCGAAACCAGCTTCAGAAGAAAATTCCCCAACAGAGACGTATTTCTCAGCAAATTCCTCAAATGAGATTTTTCTCTCTAACAAAGTGATTCGAGAAATCTTGTTCCCCAGCAAGGCTTTTCAAGAGCACTATCCCCAGAAGGTGTGGTCCCCACATCGAGACTTGGTCAAATAGTGCATCGGAGGATTACGCATCTTTTTTATTCCCATTCAAAGGGCATCAAAATCAGAATGTTCAAACTACCTTCATCTCCAAGCAGTAGTCAAAGATCCCTCAACAGAGTACTCTGGTCCGTTAGGAAGTTCCCCAGCTGAGTATACTTGAACAAAGATCATCAACAATCACAATGCCTTCGTTTCCAAAATAGCAAGCAGGGATTTATTTTCCCAACCAGAAGTTTGATACGCTCTAAACTGCATAAGTCATATATCATAAGCATATTCATACATAGCATATAATGTTTCATGACAAACGCATACATAACATGCACATTTCTCATTTAGTTTGAGAATCTCAACATATACATTACATGCATCATAACATTGCATGTCACTAACTTTATTTTTTTCAGGTGGACGAATATCCTCAGAAAAGTTGTTCTCAGTCACATGCAGTGTTCCCCTGAATTCTATTCAGACGAACATTCCTCTCAGATATAATCAAGCTAAAGATTCATTCTGAAGAGATCTCTCTTTCCAAATCACCTATCAACTCAAAACAAGCAACACAAATCTATGTCGATACCTTGGACGGTTCCTTCATGATCTACCTTCAAAGATCTAAAGCGGATACCTCAGACGGTTCCATAACGATCAATCTTCAAGATCCAAAGCGGATACCTCAGACGGTTCCACAACGATCAATCTTCAAGATCCAAAGCGGATACCTTAGACGGTTCCACAATGATCTACCTTCAGATCTAAGTCGATACCTTAGACGGTTCCTTAAAGCAGTCAATCTTCAAAGATCTAAAGCTGATACCTCAAACGGTTCCTCATAGATCAACTTTCAAAATCTAAAGCGGAAAAACTTCGGACAGTTCCGTAACGATCAGCCTCCAAGACTTAAAGCGGTAACCTCGGACGGTTCCGAAACGGTCAACGCAGAGGTTTTCAAATCCTTCATCAAGATATAATCAATGGATTCATTTTGATGAACAAACCATCAACACATTTGCCAAATGGCATCTGAAAGCCCATCTCAGGTAATGTTTCGATCTGCCAACAACATTTCTCAGACAACACTCAAATGCAATTTCCAACATCACTTCCGGTGGAGGTAAGTGCAAATTTTCAGGGCATCTAAAATATTCAATCATCTTCTACCTTCAGATTCTAATCAGTCTCTTCAGGTTTAAGAAGATTGAATAGGGGCAACTGTTATACCCCAAAATTTGCCCGCATCTTTTTCAAGAAGAAGACAACAGACTTCTGTCTAAAAATTGGGAGTTTCATATAATCTTGGATTTTATTTCATAAATATCCTGATTTTATGAATACTCGGTTTTTAGAATTTTTCTTATACGGTATTTTGGTTCGCTGTTGAATTTATTCTTATACAAACGCCAAGTACTGTTTATCACTTCACACACGCTGTTTATTTGAGATTTATTTGCAGATAAAGAGTACTGACGCAATTGGTACAGAATTAAATTTTTTGCAGGCGCAGAGTCCGGGATTCAGACTGTACTGGTAACGAGTAAATTATTATTAGTTTTTTGTTTCCCACTAATTTTTTTACTATATTCTATTATTTTAAAAATCTTTTCCTTTCTTTTCAAATCTCTTTCTTTCAAAATCAAATCCTAACTTTATTCTATACATCTCTCTTTTCAAACCCTACCATACACTTTCCTTCAAATCCTACTACCACTCAAATTTTCCTTTTTTATACGGAATCACTTCATTCCCCAACGTCTCTATCCTTCTTTTCACTCTATAAATACCTCTCATTTTTTCCATAAATTCTCACATCGAATTTCAACTCATCTCTCAAATTTCTACCTCATATTTATTTTTTCTTCTTCCCCGGCAAAAATGGCGAAGTGGATGGATACGTGTTTTCTTATGGTCATCACCGTCTTGGTGGTGATCATGTCCTTTTTCTGTCTGCATAGTCCTGAAAAATGCGGACCTGGGTTATTTACACTCCCGATCATCTATATGTTGTTATTTATAGCATGGGTTTTTAATCGTCATTTTTAAAGTTTGTCGTATCTTTTGCTTTCAAATAATGCACCGTTTATTTGTCGTACTGTTCATTATATTATATTTGTACTGTCAGTATTAAATGTCGTACTATCTGTCGCACTGTAGTTTAATTATCCAAATAATATTATGTGTGTTTTCTGCCAGTTAAATATTTATTTTTCTGTGCCTTAAATATTTTTCAAGGTTATTATCGGTAATTTCGTTCGCGTACGGTATATTTTATTTATTTATTATGTTTGTGTTTTTCTAACAACTCATGTAAATAAATTTTCACCATTAACACAACAAAAAACAAAAAGAAAAAAATTAACTTTAACTGTTGAATTTTCACTTTAACTGTTATGTTAATGCCCGAACAACCAGTTGACAGTCAAACCCGCTGACAGTGCAATTCTCCGTATTTTGTACCATTAATCAAATCAATCTTTTGCATTTCAAAATTCCAAGATTTTTGTTCTAGAAGTCTTCTGATAATCACATGATCAGCAGAGACTCAGCACTGCACAAAAATCAGGTACGCATAACTGTCTCCTACACAAACAGTCCTTAACTAGGGTTTTTGTTTTTTTTAGGAGAACAAGTTTTTTGAGACCTCAAATGGATTTCATGGACCTCCATATGTCTCAAAGTACCACCATACAAATTTTCAAACTTCAATTCGCTCAGACGCACAGTCAGCAGCTCAAACAGTCAACAGACGACCAGTTTGACCGAAAAGTCAACAGACAGTCAAAAATGAATTTTTTTGTCAACATCCATATTTTGTTCAAAAGATTCATCATTTGATCATTGGTTGATCATAATTCATCAAGAAAAGATCAAAAATCAACAAAACCCTAAGTTTCAAAATTAGGGTTTTCTCCTAAAAAGTCAACTGAACTTTGACTGGCCATAACTCTCTCCTCGCTCATTCAAAAAATTCCAACCAAAGCTTGTTTTGAAGGAAATTCAATTATCTTTCAAATTCAATTGATCCCATGGTCATTGGATTCACCATTAGAAAAATATGAGCTCAGACATTACAGGTCATTTTCAAAGTCAACAAAAAGTGGTTTTTTGTCAAAGGCCATAACACCAAGATAACTTCTCCAAATGAAAAAAAGTTTCCAAAGTAGCTTGTAGAGGACCTCTTGAGGTTTCTAAAAAGTACAAGAACTCCTTCATATGATAAAAATTGAGGGATTTATGCCTTGTTGAAGTTGGCTATATTTTGGGAAAATGCATGAAACCAACATTGATCAAAAATGTTTTTTTTCCAAAAGGGGCCAAGTTTCCATGATCCAAACATGATTCTAACAATGTTAAGGGCCTCCCACGACCAACCTAAGGCCCATAGCATTTTTATTTCTTTTTTGGTTTAATTTTATTACATTTAAAGTTAAATTGAAAAAGAAATGGTGAAGGATAATGATACAATGCTTGATTCTTAAGCTAAAGCCACCAAGAATGATTCAACTCTGCAGCAAGAGAAGTACATAGCAGGCCTAGAGCAAGAGATTGAAGAAAATTCAAAGCCATGGCCAAAGAATTCAAGATTTTTTATATTAAAAAATTCAAAGTTCAAAAAAGCAATCAATGCTTGATAGCTTCAATTTTAAGCACTTCATTGCTTATAAATGAAGTAGAACACTTCAGTAGAGAGACACACACAATTTCAGAACCAAATCCATGCTTGTATCATACTTGTAGCAACTTGAAAATTTCAAAGAAATTCAAATTTCGAATTTTGAGTTCAAGCTAGTTTTAATCCAAACTAAGTATTCAAACATCATCTCTGAACTTCATTGAACCTATCCAAATAAATTTTAAGCATCAAAGCCTCACAAATCGAGCCACACAAGCCACAGTTTGTTCAAACATAAATCACCTCGTATCTGATCATTCATGCATGTTTAATAAGATGTAGACATATATTTGTGTTTAGTTTGGTGCTCTGGTCGTTTTTGGAGCTCTAATTGAGTTTTAATGGCCGTTTGTAGAATATACCATTTTAGGGTTCTTAAGCTAAAATTTGGGATTTTTTGATCTAGGCAAAATTAGAGGAAACAAGAGGCATATTTGAACTCAGTGAATCATGGCAAGTAGAATGGACAGATCGCGAAACATTTTTGTGTGGGTTTACCCCTATTCGCTATTTTGCAGGGATTAAGCTCACTTATTACAGCGCTTTTTTGAAGAAAACGCTGTTAAAAGTGGAGTCTGGAGGTAGAAGATGAAAACGTGGCCTCTCCCTATTGGCCAGAGCGCGCGCGTGTTTTCTTAAATTAATTTGTGATCCAGTGTTTTGCAGGTTCTATTGTTACCACGTGCCTCCACTCTAATCACCCTCAGATCAACTTGCCAGCTCATCTAACGCTTATGACATGCTAGTCCTTACCATGGACTCTCCAGCAAACCACACTTGATCATTAATTAATTATTTTCCATTTTATTTAATATAACTTGCAAAATTAATTTAAAATAGTTTTAAAAATCAAAAAAATATAATAAAAATATTTTTAGGTTTATAAAATAATCTATTAATTTTTGACACAAAAATATTTTATTTTTCTTAATAATTAAAGTATTTTGTTTAATTAATTAGTATATATTTATATATTTGCTTTTTAATTATTTTAACCCATCAAAAAATCAAGAAAAATATTTTCTTTTTATTTAAATTAAGTTTATATATTATAGACTAATTTTGTACATATTTAGAATATTTTTCTCTTTAATTTTTAATTATGTGTGTAATTATTTGTATAATTATATATTAATTTAACTTAATAATTTCCAAAACAACTTCAAAAAATCCAAAAAAAATAGTTTTTATTTTAAAATTAATTAACAAGCAATATAAACATATTTTAGACTTAATATTTAGGTTTAAATTTTATTTCTACCTCTTTCTTATTTAATTAAATTAATTATGCATTAATTCTAATTAAAATCAACCATCTAAAACATCCAAAAATACTTCCTTTATCTTATTGCAATTTAAATTCCTAGATAAAGTTTATAGGTTGTCAAAATCATGTAAATAGCGTAGTTTACATTTCCCGCACAATCGATGTAATAGTGTAGATTTACTTTCCGCATTTTACATTCCCGCACTTTAAATTCTGTACATATAAAACTGCGTGTATGTCAAAGATAAAAACTGAAGCGTTAGATCACTAACTTCAAAGATAAAAATATCTGAATCAAAACACAATCACACTTGCACCTCTTAGGGTAATCCCTCTGTTACTCTTTTCAAAATCAATTCTACTGTTTCAAATGCAAATCCAAACTTTTGTTTACATCCGGTAAAAGGAGAATTTTCTAAAAGAAATAGGAAAGGACCTTATAAACTTAAGGTAGATCTCCTAATTGCTTGCTCAAATCAAATCAAAACAACAAATGTCTCATATATCATTGTTTTTTCAAAACAAAAACTTTCAAAAAAGACAACATTTTGTATATATCCAAACAAGGATCATTACGAAATTAAAGATCTTTTTTTCAAAACATATTTTCGAAAGATAAAACACTTTGTATACATCCGCACAAGGATCATTACAAAGTTAATTTACAAAGGTATTTTAAAACCACATACAAGCATTTCAAGGCAAGACAAATGATTCAAACGAGTGAGCTAAGCAATTAAAAGCCCATGGATAACCATGGATACAAAGGGGTGCTAATACCTTCCCTTTGTATAACCTACCCCCGAACCCAAAATCTCTTAAAGGTCTTTTTCTGTTTCTTTTATAAACCTTTCCTTAATTGGATAAAATAAAAGTAGGTGGCGACTCTCTGATTTTCAAAACTCAAAAACAAAAGAAGAGTCAGTTCGTATCTCACGCGAGATATAAAAAACCGAGGGCGACACTTATATATCTTAGAAATCTCAAGAAACAAGTATTTGGTTGTGTTGTATTCTTTGTGCATGACTGATTATATATAAAGTACATCTTATTGTCTATTCAGCTAAACTATTTGTTTAGAAGTTTAGTGGAAGTCTCTTGCTAGGTTGCTTGAGCAAAGTAAGTCTCTTGCAAGGTTGCTTGAGCAGAAGTCTCTTTTTAGGTTGATTGAGCAAGGAAGTCTTAAGCTAGTTTGCTTAAGCAGTTTGTAATCAAGTTTTGATTATAGTGGAAAATCATTTGTGGGACAAGGGGAATGGACTACTCTTAGTTGTAGAGGAACCAAGATAACTTATGTGTGTGTTTTTACTTATTGCTTCTGCACTTAATCTTTTTCGTTGTTATCCGCTCTATAGTCAAATTCTGATCTTAACAATCAGTTTTTGGAGTTATTATAAAAGAAACAAAATATTCCACCATACATAATTCAACCCCCTTCTTGTATATTTTTCTTCTCTTCAGTTGGCATTAGTGCACAATGTGTGCTAAACACTTCACAATGGTACAGAAAAAGATCCAGAAGAAAAAAGTTTACTAGATGGGTGACTCTGATAGTAATGTTACTATTACTACTGGTATACCATTTGATTATATTTCTCCTTAAGAGAGACACTATTCTACTAGACATCCTACATTCAGTGGTGATTCCACACAGTTAGAATGGTGCAAATGCAAGATGTATACCTACATTATTGGTCTTATGATAAGTAATGGGATATCCTTGAGGATGATATTGACATTAAGGTCAATAGTATTGTAACAGTGGCTGACAGAAAAACTCTCACACCAACTGATAAGAAACTCTACAGGAAACATCATAGAGTTAGAGTGATTCTGATTGAATCTCTACCTCACTCAGAGTACATTAAAATCATTGATAAGTCTAATTCTAAGACTATCTTTGATTCCCTATGTTCTACTTATGAAGGAAATCTTCAAGTTAAAGAGGAAAAAGCCAACCTTCTTATACAAAACTGAGTTATTCAGATGAAGGATAATAAAGCTATTGAAACCATATTTTCTAGGTTTCAAGTTCTTGTATGAAGCCTTCAGATCCTGAATAAAAGTAGTCTGACCGTGTAAAGAAGATCTTGAGGAGTCTTCCTGTCATATTTTGACCCAAAGTCACATCTATTTAGGAGGTCAAAGATCTGAATACTCAGATTCTTAAAAGTTTTATTAGCAACCTTCAGAGCCATGAAATGGAACTAAATAGATATAAACCTGTGAAGATGTCCAAAACACTAACTTTAAAATTAGTTGTTGAGAAATATGGTGGAAAAGCAATAAGATCCTCAAAGCTTGGAAATTAGAAGAAGCTTTTATTGAAGAAGTTTTTTACGGTGACTCTGATGATGAGGAAATGACCTTTATAATCAAAAGGTTTCAACAATTAGTTAAGTGGAACAAGAGATTCTCTGGTAGAAGTAGTGGCTTAAGAGACTCTAGTTCTAGAGACAAAGATGATGATCAGATGAACTACTTTAACTGCAAGAAGCCTGGTCATTTCAGAGTTGAATGCCCTGATCTGCAGAAGGACATATCAAAGAAAGGAAGCTTCCAGAAGGACATCTTCAAAAGTAAATTCAAGAAGAGTCTCATGGCAACATAAGATGAACATGATAATGAAGACATTACAGACAAAGATGAAGGAGAAGTAATCTTAGCAACGATGGCTCTCACATCATCTGATTTTGTGTCTGCTTCTGATAAGGGTAAGAATCTGACCCAATTAGAACCTAAGATAACTGAATCAAAGAATTTGAACAAATTAGTACCTGAGACCTCAAAGTCAAAGGTTTTGAAGAAGTCAGTTCTTAAGATTCAACAGTCAAGGGTTCAAAAGAAACCAGAACCCAAAAATCGTCAGTCAAAAGTTATAAAGAAAGAAGAACCTACGACTTTATGACTAAAGGTTTTAAAGATTTAGAAACTAAAGTTAAAACCTATCCAATACAAAACTTTTATAGGCACAAAGTCTATAATAAGTCAAGACCTTTTTATAAGGTAAAAGCACAAAATAAAAGAAAGGTTGTCATAACTAATATCAAATGACCCATAAGAATATGGGTACCTAAATCTGAAATTGTGTTTGTTGCAGATATACTTAAAGAAAGAAACAAGGTGAATTCTTATTTACCCAACTCAAAAAGTTGGGTAAGGTTACCTTTAGTGTAAAATGTATTGAAAATATCAAACAATCATTCTAAATAATAAATAAGAAAATACATAAAAATTAAATGGTGTCATCTGATTGGTGAAAGGTACACTGCCCATCTTTTTATGATGGGTAGAGAAGTTGTCCCCAAGAAACAAAGCAGCAATCATAGTTCCTAGACAATTATTCATTAAAAATTGACACTTTACGTGACAATAATTTAAGATTATTTATATAATTATGAATTTCACAATCTATTAATGTATTATATAAAAATTTATCTAATAATATGATTAGTTTTTTTAACACAGTACTCACCTTTAAATCTATTATAATTTTATATCTAATAAACATTTAAATAATTTAATTTTCATGCATTGCACGGGTTCAAATATTAATTTCACTAGTATACTACTTTTAAATTTAATCTCAAGACCCCCGACAAATAAAATAGTAACTCACTTCCAAATTTTAGATTTTAGTAGACATTTCTTTTAATGAAATGTATTTAATCTATTTCAAAGTCCTAGTATCATAGAAAACTATAGTATATATATATATATATATATATATATATATATATATATATATATATATATATATATATATATATATATATATATATATATATATATATATATATATATATATATATATATATATATATATATATATATATATATATATATATATATATATATATATATATATATATATATATATATATATATATATATATATATATATATATATATATATATATATATATATGATAAGAGGATTAAATTATAACCATTTGATTGGATATATGGTCTTGATGAACATTAATTGTTTATGCTTGTAATTAATGTTCATCAAGACCATATATCTAATCCAATGGTTATCATTTTATCCTTCTATCTCCTATTTTAAAAATCCTCCTACTTGATACATCCTATATATATATATATATATATATATATATATATATATATATATATATATATATATATATATATATATATATATATATATATATATATATATATATATGCTGAAGATGTCCTCATACACTTAGCTGTAGATCCGTCCTGATTCAGTTTGTATTGTTTTTTTTTTTTCCTGCAAGTTCAGTAAAATGTACTTGCCGAACAGATACATTTAAGAACAAAAATATAATTTAGTACTCATGAATACCTTTATTTCCTTCAAATTTCTCTTATAACGAATATATGCCTCTAATCAAGACTGAGTTTTCATGCTACGTAGTACGTACT
This sequence comes from Vicia villosa, assembly GCF_029867415.1. Classification (NCBI taxonomy): domain Eukaryota; kingdom Viridiplantae; phylum Streptophyta; class Magnoliopsida; order Fabales; family Fabaceae; genus Vicia; species Vicia villosa. The sequence continues at coordinate 362,165 of NW_026705640.1, read as the reverse complement.
AATATGACAAGAAGTTAACTTAATTAAAGATTTATGTTGATCAGCACAGTTTGTTAAAGTAACACAAAACAACATCTAAATCATAATATTCTTATTCATAAGATGGAGAACAAAAGCATAATTTCCTTCTCCGTTTTACACTCACATTCTTGTCTTTGCAATAACATTGTAAACAAAGGATTGAAATGAAGATTACAACAACAATATAAATATTCCTTGCTTGTAGACTTTATATATTTCTCTTATTTAACATATATTCTTAATAGCATTTTCTAGACACGAGTACCATCACCTGGGGAAGGGTACTTGGATTGTGAAGTCACTTCTAGTATGGAGGTGTGTAAATCGGTGGCTTCACAACTGGTGGCTTATAAACGGGAGGTTTGTATACAGGAGGCTTCTCAACAGGTGGCTTGTAGGTTGGAGGTTTCTCCACTGGTGGTTTGTAAACAGGGGGTTTCTCTACTGGAGGTTTGTAGACTGGTGGTTTCTCTACAGGTGGCTTATAAACTGGAGGTTTGTAGACAGGTGGCTTGTAAACTGGGGGCTTTTCAACAGGTGGCTTATACACTGGAGGTTTTTCAACTGGGGGTTTGTAAACTGGAGGCTTCTCGACGGGTGGCTTATAAACTGGGGGTTTGTAGACAGGTGGCTTGTATACTGGTGGTTTCTCTACAGGTGGTTTATACACTGGAGGCTTTTCAACTGGGGGTTTGTAAACCGGAGGCTTCTCAACCGGTGGTTTGTAGACAGGTGGCTTGTAGACAGGTGGTTTCTCAACGGGTGGCTTATAAACTGGAGGTTTGTAAACAGGTGGCTTGTACACAGGTGGTTTCTCTACAGGTGGCTTATAAATCGGAGGTTTGTAGACAGGTGGCTTGTACACAGGTGGTTTCTCTACAGGTGGCTTATAGACTAGAGGTTTTTCAACTGGAGGTTTGTACACGGGTGGTTTTTCAACAGGGGGCTTGTATATTGGAGGATGCTCAACTGGTGGTTTGTAAACAGGTGGCTTGTAAATAGGAGGTTTTTCTATAGGAGGCTTGTACACTGGTGGTTTGTAAACCGGAGGTTTCTCAATTGGTGGATTGTAGATAGACGGTTTCTCATAGTTGGCAAACCCCTGAGGAAAGATAAGAGCAAGAAGAAGCAAGACTATGAAGCTTAAGGAAGCCATGTTAGAAACTTTGAGTTTGATGCATAAAACACAAGAGTGACTACATGCTTTTATACTAATCATGGTCTTACTGATTCCACTCACAGCTGCATGGCTCAATCTTATCGGTAATGACTTGGCACTCTCTTGTACCAAAAGTCAATGAATTCGCAAGGACAAGTTGTACCATGATAACATTTTTAACACACCGACACGACCAATAATAATAATATATGCCAAATATGTATTATTTTCGACATAACTAGTGAAGATCTGGTGCGACGTACAAGATTGTACAGATCTTAAAATAGTATGAAGAAAAAGACGTGAAATTCAGTGACATACATTAGTAAATTTATAATGCTTTCCATTTGAAAAATTCAAAGCTAGTAGTTCATACTTGGTAATGGATGAAGTATGTACGCAAATTGCAATATCTAATGCTTTGTTGATTTCCACTTTACTTTTCTTAATTATGTATACTTTCACCTACTTCTTTGTCTTGGTGAAAACATTGCTTTGACTTAAATTAGGTGGGACTAGAGTTTTGTAAAATGGGTTTAGTTCAATGACTTTTTTTTATAAGCAAGGATCTCAATAAAACGAGTATTAAGGGTACTCGAAGCCCGTTTACAAAAGCAGATCACTAACACTTTAAATCGAAAAAATTATAAATCAACTAATTAACTATAATCTATTTTAAGTAAAACAATGAATTTTTACTAAATTCATAAAAATTACATTTGGTAAATACAATTTCTCCGATGAACAATCATTTCCAAGCGTTCAATGACTTATGTTGTTATTGCAATTTTTGACAAATTGTGAATTGTAATAAAGAGTTGCATTGGTGCATATAACGGTAAATGCATCATTTTTGTTATAAGACATTAGACAATTAAAGTTATGACTTAAATGGTTTTGTGATCAAAACATATAGGTGTCTAATTTCTTTTGGAAAAGTTAAACAAATATATTAAAAAACTGTTCTAACTAGATATAAAAAATATAAGTAAAGAGGAAATTCAAAATAGTTTAGACAAACATATAACTAAATCAAACATCAAAAAGTTATCGAAAAGTTATTTAGGGCCAGATTGTTTCAGCGTTAAAAAAATAGATTTTTTCTTTGTATTTTTGAAAATAGATTTTTTAAAGAAAATTTCTTTACCTACCTCCCTATGGGGGTCACCTCCAGCGAAAACCCCACTTTACCCCTGTTTCGGAAATGCATTTTCGAAGTATTTTTTTTTTAAATTTTTTAGACTTCGGAAGTGCATCTCCGAAAACACCAAATGGGGGGTGTTTTCGGAGATGCACTTCCGAAAACACCTTTTTTCGGATTTTGGGGGGTTTCAGAAATGAACTTCCGAATTATGCAGAAACTGTGTTTTTTTTTTATGTTTTTGGAAGCAGCCTCGTATTTTTAATTAAAAGAAGACGGCAAATAAAATAAGTGATATATAAACAGAAAATACTAATATATTAATATGATAAAAATAGTAATATATACAAGCCGATCCGATCCAAATCCAAATAATAATAGTGTACGAAAGATACAATCCGAAAAAAAAAAAAATAAACCCGACCACTACTGGGTATGCCTAACCCTCTTTCCCTGGGACCTCCTCTGCCGCCTGTATGCCGCCGCACGGCCCGCATCAGTCACGATCATCTCCATCACGGCGACTGCCTCTGGACCGCCCTGATGAACGACACCTCGATCCAACGCGTCCCGCCCAAGCATCTCTATTCGCTGGCAGATCGGCAGGAGATCAATGGCGTGGTCATCCTCGGCCTGCTGGTTCTCCAGGATCTCCTCGTGTGCTGGCCTAGGAGCGCCGGGAGCGTCGGGTGTCAGCAGAGGATGTGACACCCGGTAGAACCATGTGACGTACCCCTCCACACTGTGCCAGTCCTGGGTGACCCGAATGCCACGATACTCCTCCGGTACCACATGATGCTCCCAATCCTCAAATATGGCAGTGAGCTGCACTCTGGTCACTGTGTCGGGAGCAGCCTCAAAAGGTGACCTTGGTATCATCTGCACAAATCCGAACTGCCGAATGCACCGCTCAGGGAGATACCGGACCATGATGCTGGTCCCGCATGCCAACCAGCCAGAATATAAAGATATGTCGTCAAAGGGGACAACCTGAGTGTAGTCGCTGAATGGCCTCCAGGTGACGTCATCGTGCATCATGTGGTCCAGGTACCCACGGTATGGTCCCACCGCATTGTTCTCCCTCTGGAGAACGTATCTGGCGGCCCTGGGCATGGCGTCAACGTACTCAGGATCAATGTGAAAGTCGTGGATCCAGGAGAAGTAAGAGATGATCCAGCTCTGAAACACAAACACGATAATGTAACGTACCGTAAGTAAATACGAAACATAAATAAATACGAAACATAAGTAAATACGAAACACAAATACGAAACATAAATAAATATGAAACAATTGAAATGAAACGTACCGTGAGTAGTGTGCAGGATCCGGTCAACTGCCTCGTCCTCCAGTTGGAGGCCTCATTCAGCTTCTGGTATAGGTATGCCAGAGTAGCTGCCCCCCAGTTCCACTAGTGAACGGTGGTCAAGTCCATGAAGTAGCGGAGGTAGGTCACGTCGACGTACCTCGCACTCTTGTCCACAAAGATCGCAGCGCCTACCACATACATGTACCAGCACCGGAGGGCGCATCCACAGTGATAATGTGTAAAAAGGTTGTCACCCGCATCCTCGGCATTGGCCGCCGCGTCCAGGTGGTGCTCGAAATAGCAGCTCAGTGTGGTGAACCGGATATGAGGCCCAGATGTCGTGATGCACTTGTAGTCAGCAGCTTCGGGCTCCATACCCAAATAGAGCGCCCTTCACTCACTGGCTTCGATCCTCTGGATCCGGGAGTGGGTCAACAGCGCCCCCCTGATCGGCATGTGGAGAAGACACTGCACATCATGCAAGGTGATCGTCATCTCCCCAACCGGCAAGTGGAAAGAAGAAGTCTCTTTGTGCCACCGCTCCACAAAGGCCCCCTGCATGCCGTGGCTGATGGTGGAATACCCCGTCATGCAGAGCCCACTAAGCCCTGAACCTCTTACAGCGTCATTAAACCACTCAGCAGTCGGTTTAAACAGACTGAAAACCTTCTAGGCGTGGTTCACCATTTTCAACGGCTCTCTCTCCTGTTACAAAAAAAAACAAATAAAAAAGTATGTTAAATAGACCGTTAAGAAAATATTGAATAAACGTCTAAATTACAAACGGTTAAATAATGTAGTCGGGAAAATTATAAAAAATACCTCTCCCTCCCAGATACGCCGAGCGACGTGCTCGCGGTAGGTAAGTAGCACGGAAGTGTCACTAGGCCCTCCAGGGTAGCCCTCCTCCTGCTCATCCTCCTCCCCGAGTGGAGGGTCAACATCTGGTACCTCCTCCGCCTCGTGGTATGACACTGCCACCTCCTCCTCCTCCTCCTCTCGCTGGCGGGAAGAAGATACCCGAGCCAGACGACTCCTCGATCCAGATGTAGAGGTACCCTCGTCCATCTCCACGGGAACTCGCACACGTCGTCCCCGGCCCTGCCCCCGTACCTGTGTCGACGCCAGCTGCGCCGCCGCCCGCTCGCGTCTAGCCGACGCAGTCTGGGTCTCTCTACCCTGTCTGATGCGTGCTTGGTTGCCTGACATGTTCCTGAAAACAATTGAAATCGATTAATATGCGAGACAACAGAAAAAATTAAAAAAATTGCACTTCTGATACAATTCGGAAGTTCATTTCCGAAACTGGGAATGGAGGTGTTTTCGGAAATGAACTTCCGAAACACCCCTGCGAGGAAGTTTTCTGCAACTTCCATGGCAGACCCCCAAAACAAACTTCAAAACAACTTTTATTCAACCTAAACAACCTAAATAGCAGTACCAACCTAATCTAATACAGTTTTTGCAATTTCTAAACACCCTAATAGAGATTTTAATAATGGATCTAAAAATTGAAAAAATTGAAAAACTTACCAATTGAAGAGATTGGGATGATTTAGGTTGAGTTTGGGAAGCTTTTGCAATGTCTAAATGTTTGATACACACTTGCTTTTGCAGAAATTTTTGAAGAGAGGAAGTTTGAAGTAGATTTGGGTTAAGTGAATGGGGGAGGGGGTTGTTTTGCTAAATCTGCAAAACGCGCGGTATTTCGGAAGTTCATTTCCGAAATGGTGTTTTCGGAAATGCATTTCCGAAATAAGACAAATTTTGAAAAAAAAAAAGGCGCTTTCGCAGATGCATCTCCGAAAACACATTTTTCTTGCATTTCGGAGATGCATTTCCGAAGTAAGGGGTATTATGGGTTTTTCACCAGAGGTGACCTAGAAGGTTGGGAGGTGGGCAAAGAATTTTCCTTTCTAAAACCGTTTTTCAAAATATTACAAGTTTTTTTATATTCGTTTTTTCTAAAATGAAACACATAATTTGACATCCTATAACATAAACATACAAAATTGAAGACCAAAACTTAGTCAAAATCATAATTTTTTTAAAAAGTTGTATTTCAAAAATGATTTCTAGGAAAATCTATTTGAAATAGCTTCAAAATTAAGTGATTTTTTGAAATTTTGATATCCAAATTTTTTTCCCATAAATAGATGAAATACCTAAAATCATATTTTAAGAATAAATATTCAAACAAAATTTTCATTTGAAGCTTTTATAAAAAATTTCTTTGTAAAATTTTTTTCACAAAATTTAATAACACTATAAAAATCATTTTTAAAAAAAGCCAAAACAAACGGGCCCATAATAGGGCGGCTATTAATTAAACGTTAGTTAGTAATATGATTCTATATAAATAATGTAATATGGGTTGGGGGCTTCATTGAATACAATTTCTATTTTGATATCTCGCTTTCTCTCTTTACTTCCCATTTTCTCGAGGTTCGAACCTACGACATTTATTTGTTCATCTTTAAATGGTAAATTCTAGTCAATAGGGTACTTGACAAAAACAAAAGCTTATGCTCTAACAGATTTGTATCTTGAACATTGTTCTTGATTGTGTAGAAGGCACAAATTCAAGTATTGAGAAATATGACACAAACAAATGAAAGTTGTTTCTCTATCAAAAACACACTCGAAGTAGTTGCAAATGCATTTCATGTATGAGGCATGAACTTCTTGATCAAATAATATAGTAGTTAAGTTGTAATCTCTGAGAATACTGTATGAATTTTTACGCATGAAGAAGAATGAAACAATTTCATCCTATGCATCAAAGATTACAAGATTTTTTCATACAATGAATGTTTTGGTGAAGTGATGGCAGAGAAAATTGTGATTTAAAAGGTGATAAGAACATTTACTCTTTATTTTTATCATATGATATGTGTTTTACAATAATATGGCACCTTAGCAATGGGGATGAGATATCTTATATGGTCTCCTGAAGCACGTGAGTTGAGGATTTTTAAAGAAATGGAGTGCAAGAGTCGATTCAAGCTATGCATGCTTGAACTTTCAAGAAGAGTTGTGGTTTTTAGGGTCATTGTGCCTTAGATTGTTGGTGCAATAAGAGACATGAGAAGGCTCAAGATAATGGTGATGATGAAGCGAAGATAGTCCAAGATGATTCAAATTCTAGTATTGTAGTGTTCATGGTTGCAATATATGAAGAATTTTTCTTTACCCACCTCCCTATGGGGGTCACCCCCAGCGAAATCCCAATATTACCCCTGCTTCGGAGATGCATCTCCGAAGTTTTTTTTTTTTTTTGAATTTTTATACTTTTCGGAAATGAATCTCCGAAAACACCAAAAAAGTGGTGTTTTCGGAGATGCATTTCCGAAGTCAAAAAAATTCAAAACCGTGAGTATTTCGGAAGTTCATTTCCGAAAATATTCCTGCATATATAATTTTCCCTCCTTCACTATTTCATCATTTTTTCTCCAAAACTTCTCCAAACCCTCTCCAAAACTCAATCAATCTCCATCCATTTTTCGTCTCAAAATCAAGTTTCAAACCGTTGATCACGTTAAAGGGAGCATAGAAAGCTACAATTTGAGGTAAACATCTCCCATTTCATCCCCTATTTCACTACATTGATTGATGAATTTTCTGCTGAAACCTGCGATGGTTCGGAAGTTCATTTCCGAAATATATTACCTAACAAATTTCGGAAATGAACTTCCGAAATATGCCCTGGCAGTTAAAAAAAACAGTTTTGGCCAATTTTGCTAATTTTTGCATATGTTAGGTATGGTGCATCCGAACAACATTGTGCAAGACAATGACGCAGTAGTTCTGGAAGTTGTCAACGTTAAAAACGATTCGGTTATCGATGATCAAGCTATGATCAATGCGGTTGATTTCGGCAACAATTTACCACTGATCGAAGCTTCGGTAGTCGCGAGCATTTGATTAATTGGGTTCGGAACGAAGCTAGTAAAGTTGGATTTGGAATTGTAATTTTAAGGTCCGACAATGGAAATAGTAGGCAGAAAGCTTTCGTTGTTTTGAATTGCAAACAGGGTGGGAGTTATGCACAATCAAACCGGGTGCTAAAACACGAAGACACGGGATCGAGAAAGTGCGGGTGTCCGTTTAAGTTGCGGGCGACTCGGAGGGTTGATGATTTGTGGCGTTTAATCGTGATTTGTGGAATTCATAATCATGCCTTGGATTCCAAGTTACACGGACATCCAATGGCGTGTCGTTTGTCCCGCGAAGAGAAGAATGTAATTTCGGATTTAATGATAGTCAAAGTGGCGCCTCACAACATACTTGCCGATTTGAAGCGTAAAAAATCGAATAGCGTTTCAAATATCAAGCAAGTTTACAATGAACGACACAATCTCAAAGTTTTGAAAATGGGCCCTCGGTCGGAAATGCAACAACTTTTGAAACTATTAGGCGATAACAAATATGTGTCAAGCTTCCGAACGTCCGAGGACAAAGTTACGGTGCGTGATATTTTTTGGACTCATCCCGAAAGTATCAAATTGTTCAACACATTTCCAACCATTCTTGTCATGGATTCGACGTACAAGACAAACACGTATAGGCTTCCTCTTCTAGAGATCGTCGGTGTGACCTCGACGGACAAGACTTATTTGGTCGGGTTTGCTTTTTTGGAGTGTGAAAAAGAAGAAAACTTTACATGGGCTTTGGGAATATGCAAGTCTTTGTTGGTTGATCAAAATGTTATGCCAAATGTCATTGTGACCGACCGGGACAATGCTTTGATGAATGCGGTTGATACCGTCTTCCCAACATCGACCGCGTTACTTTGTCGGTATCACATAACTTGCAACGTGAGAAGTAAGTTGAAACCCGCGGTTGAGACAAAAGATAGGCCGGATGAAAACGGTAAAGTTATCAAAGCCGGTGTTGTGGTTGAGAGGATAATGGCGGCATGGAGGGAAATTTTAGATGCATACTCCGAAGAGGTGTTTACCGAGAAATTGGTACACTTTAGGTCTTTGTGTGGTTCCATTAAGAATTTTTGTCATTACGTCGAATCCACCATTCTTGACAAAGTAAGAGAAAAATTCGTGTGCGCTTGGACAAACCGAGTTAGACATCTTGGTTGCACCAGGACTAACCGAGTTGAATCCGCACATGCGGTCTTCAAGAGGTGGTTGGGTGATAGCAAGGGAGATTTGTGTCGAGGATGGGACACCGTGAACCAAATGCTTGAAAATCAACACAATGAAATTCAAACATCGTTCGGTCGGAGCAAGACGGTTATGGAACACCGGTATAAGGGCCAAATTTTATTTTCCCAATTGATTTACAACATATCCCGAACGGGTTTGAATTTTTTGTTTCATGAAGCGAAGCGGTCGGAGACCACGGGGCCGGATAGTTCTTTATGTGGGTGTACCATTAGAAATACATACGGCCTTCCATGTGCTTGTATACTTTCAAAAAAGAAGAAGTTGAATTCACCAATACGCATGGATGAGGTAGCCGACCATTGGAAGAAACTTCGTTTTGATGATTTTGACCCGCCGAAAGAAAATGACTCCAAAATCACCATCTCCGACGAGTTAGAAGTGATAATGGAGAATTTTTCTAAAGCGGATGACACCACGAAAATGCACATAAAAGAACAATTGCGAAAAATTGCATTTCCGGAGACCACCGATTTGAAACCGCCATCTCAACCGGTTAAAATGAAAGGTGCACCGAAAAAGTCCAAAGTTACACAAGAAGACACATCAACAAAACGATCTCCTTCCTACTTTGAACATGTTGATGCATCATTCCCGGATTCACCGACACCGAAGTCCAAGTGTAGTGGAAACAAAGGAGCCCGTATTTCGAAGCCACCTCGCACACCGCCGATCAAAAAATCACCGATTGTCTACATTGATGAGATGCCACTTTTTATGCACAAATATATCGATAACATCGTTGATGTTGGAGCCGACGACAATTGTGGATATCGGGTCGTTGCGGGTTTGCTCGGTAAAGGGGAAAATAATCACACTTTAGTCCGAAGGGAACTCATTGCGGAGTTGACTTCGTATCGGGACATCTACGGCCGACTATATGAAAATCAAGAAAAGTTTGAGAAAATTCATGATGCACTTGTTCCATCACTTACCGGTATCGCTCCAGTTTTGAAGTGGATGTCATTCCTCGATATGGGTCATCTAATAGAAAGTGCATATGATATGGTGTGTGTCGATTTAACGAGGTTTGGACTAAGTGAGACTTTCTTTCCACTTCATAGTCGACCGTTGTTGGACGCGTCAAGCCACATCATATGCATCGGGTATCTACGATCGCCGCACTTCGTCCAAGTGTTTTTGAAACCGGGGTGTCCTATACCGGCTACTTCTTGTCAATGGATGGCACATCGTTCAAATGAGGCGGAGACTTGGCCGGATCCGTTCGTTTGAAGAATGGCGGAGTTTGAAGAAATGATGAGCCAAGAGCGCGAGCAAAATAGAGAGCGGTCGAAGAACGTACCTATTTTGGACTTAGGATCCACCGATTAGTTCGCTGACCATTTTTATATGTATTGTTGTTTATCATGTAAAATCGGACCGATTCAATACATATATAATATAAGTATGTTTTATGTCATCATTGTCTAATTTATGTCTATTTTGAATTCCTTTTGCTATTTATACACAACACACTAAGCAATCAACAAAATGCAAAATTTATGTCTGTTTCTGCATAATTCGGAAATGAACTTCCGAAATATACTAGTCTGCCTCCAATTTTCGGAAGTTCATTTCCGAAACATCCACTGAGTGCAAGATAAGGTTTGTTGGGCCATTGTTACTCCAATAAGTCTATAAATACAACACACTCTTCTTCATCGTCTTCACACCACAAAACACAAATGACACAAACCTAACCCCACCTAGCATTCGTCTACTTCACCACCGGCTACCCGATGCCGTTTCAATTTCGCTTCTCGCGCGACACGCCGTTTGCGGAGTTGATAACGTCGCTCCACACGCTATTGCAATATCCCGAAAATCGAAAGGTTGTCAAGCTCGAGTACCATTCGCCATCGCTTAACGACGAGGGAGGCATTGAATTCACACCTTTTGAGATCAAGAACGACGAAGATTTAGAGGTTTTGTGGACAACGTTCGACCGATTTTCTTCGAAGGGTCCGATCGAATTGGACGCTAAACTTCAAAGATCGGGGGCCGACGTTATCAAAATGTTGACTCATCCTCACCTACCCGTGTTTAACAATATGTAACTTTAATCTTATGTAATGTGATCGATATAATCTTCATCCGATTAAATAAAGCGAATCGTTCTTGTTTGTTATTTTTCTTCTGTCCAGACCTTATTTCGGAAGTTCATTTCCGAATTCCTCCAAAGGGGGTGAATTCGGAGATGAACTTCCGAATTCACCAATTTTCTGAAAATTAACCTTATTTCGGAGATGCATCTCCGAAATCAATATTTTTCATTAAAATATTCAACTTTTCGGAGATTCATTTCCGAAAACACCTTTTTTTCCAATAAAAGTACGTTTTCGGAAATGAACTTCCGAAACAAGGGGTATTTTCGTAAATTCGCTAGAGGTGACCAAGAAGGATAGGAGGTGGGTAAAGAAATTTTCATATATGAAATCATTATAAAGCATGATCAAAATATTTTGGTATAGCTTGATAGTGCGAGAAAGAGCAAGGTTAGACTAGCATAGATTATACCACTAAAGCATGAAGGAACTAGGAACATGGTGATCACAAGGAATGATGGAAGATATACATTCATTGAGGTTGTGCTTTTTGTACTATAAATGAAGTGCAGTTGAAAAAGTGTTAACCAACTTATAGAGAAGGCTTCTTTTTTTTTAATAGAGTGGTCTCCTCGAGAGCATTACTGCCCCACGTAGCCTCCGAAAATTGGTCTTAGGCTCCTTCAAACTCAAAACCTTAAGGGGAGCATACCCTTGAAACCCAAGCACCCTCCCACTAGGTCAACCCTCTCGGGTTTAGAGAAGGCTTCTTAATAATCATAGAATGATGTTCTTGAACTTATTGGTCCTACCTACACCCTTGTCTTATGGTCACCACTTGCAAATAATAGGACCTTCAAGATATTGTTCAATATGAAATAGGTAGAGAGTACTTGAAAGTTATGGTATAGGAGAAGAAAAGTTGGATATGGCATCTCAACGTTATTGAAATGTTAATCGCAACGAAGACCAACAAACCTATTAACTTGAGTTCTTGAGTAGTCATTGGATTAATTTGTTGAGAGAGAATTGACATGCCTAGTTGAACATAACTTGAAATATTTTATGTTTGAGATTGTCCTAACATATACCTACCTTCAAATATGGTTATTAATGAAGTACATACTAGTCGTATAGGAATCACTATTGTGTATACACGTGAGTAATAATGGATTCTTATAGCATTTTTTGAAAAAATTTATAATGTCATACCCCAAAATTTACCCGATGTGATTCCCGTTTCAATTTATTAAGGATGTTAAAAATTAGGAGCCATAGGGTCTGATATATCTATTATCAAACTCGCTCTCCTATAAAACTCCTGTATAAATTGGTTTAAAATAAAGAGAGGGTGTAAATAGCAAAAATCTCTAAGTTCAATTGGCACTTGGTTTTTTTCTTTCTTCTTTTTTTGTTTCGTAGAAAAAATAGAGGGGTGTCTTGCTAGAAATAGAAAAAAACTTAGGGCCCAATAGGCCCATTTTGCTTATCACAATTTAACCACTTATATTATTATTAATCATAACTTATTAGTATTATTAATCCCTAAATATTAGTTTTAAAATTAATATTGGGGTTATTAAGACTAATCAGGTTTTATTATTAATATTAATATAATTACTTGATACTAATTACTGTTATCAGAATGTTATTATTTAGTTTATTTTAATGATCAATTGATTAATTAAATAAATTAAGTAAATCTAATGTTTTGTTGTGGTTTTTGTCGTTTTGTCATTTTTGAACCATAAGGCAATGCAAAAAAAAAAGCGTTGGGCCTATCATGCTGGGCCAGATACGGATCATGGAGTGGACCGGGTCAAACCCAACCCGGCCACTGTTCATCATCTTCCCCCACGCGCAAACCCTAGCCTCACCTTCCTCCAGCCGCGCAGCCGCTGCAACATCACCAATAAACCCTAATTCGTTTCCCTTACCCAAGCCCAGCAATTGAACAAATCTCAACCAAAATCAAATCTTAACTTAACAAAATCAAATCAAATTGCTTAACATAATAGAAATCAAATATAATCTTATTAACTCGGAATCAAACAATTACAAATCAACAGACTAAACTAATTGAATCAATCTAAGTTTTCCTAAATTAAAATCTAACCTAAGTCTATAAAAGAAAAAAGAAAAGAGCAGAGGGGGATTCGGACTTTGGTTGGAGGAGAAGCCCTAACGCCGCCGCTTGATCTTCATCTTCGATACCTGCAAGTAGAAAGGAGAAAAAGGGGATTAGATCCGGAGCTTACACGTTCCAGAAAGTAAAGATAAAAGGTAATCCCGATTGAACTTAACTTAGGGCTTTTAAATGCTTGAATCGATTGCATGCATATGTATTTGTGTTTGTTTGGATTGAAGGGTTGGGATTTGGTTAAGGTTGGTTTTTCTGGGTTTATAAAGGAGGAATTAGGGGCGGAGAAGATGAAGATCTTCGAAGATCTTCATCTGGGTTGAAGTTCTGGGCAGATGTATGAAGGTTATAGGGTGGGGACGATGAAGATTCATCAGAATCTTCATCGATTTCTGGGGTTCACGGTGGTTCCTCCTTGGTTTTGCGGTGGCCGGTGGTGGTTGAGGTAATTTTCTGGGTAGTGTTTGAAGAGAGAGGTGAGAGCGTTTAAAGAACAGAGAGAGAAGAGAGAGAAAAAAAGAAAGGAAAAGAGAGGAGGATCGGAGAGGATTCCCTTTTACAATCGTCCCATGCATCATCGGATGATGACAAGTGGCCCTCCCATGGCCACTTGTCTGCACCATTGAACATGATTCAGTGCGCCATCCATCCCCTATACTCTCTTGTTCAAACGCATGTAGGCCGTATGATGGCCTTGATAAAAAAAAACTAGCGCTCCCAGATCTGCAGCACACCATAAGCCATACGTCCTCATCACACACGATCCCACCGAACCTTTAATTCTGATGGACCAGGCCCTTTGTTGTTAACACCCCCTAAATTGCTACCCTTTAATAATATACACCCCTCTGAACAAAGATAAAAATAAAACTAATTAAATTTTATAATTTTAAATAATTATTTGATTGTTTGTTTTTTTTTGTAATATAATTTTCTCCCCGAACCGACTAAATCCATTAGTCGCATTAGACGAGAAATAATTTTTTTACAACTTAATTAACTCTAAATCAATTCTCTCCTCGACCCGACTGAAGCTATCAGTCGCTTTAGACGAGAGATAAAATACACAAATTAAAATACATTTCAATTTGCTGCCCGCGATGATCAACCTATCGATCTGAGTAACCAGCAATGCCTTTAATCCGTTAGCTATACTGACCAAATCCATTGGTCACCGCATCTAACGGTGCCAAAACAAATCAGGGTTGTATGCCAAACCTCAAAACATTTTTCCACATTCAAATCAATTTCAAAACTACGATAGGCCATTCAAAAAGCCTTTAAACAATTTCAAATCACAAATTCAATCCTAAGGCGTACAACCCTGTGCCCGAACTACGTTGACTCTGATCCTCCATAAGGAGGTACGTAGGCACTTGGTAACAAGGCGAGTCTCCCCCCCTAAAATTTCAATTCATTTTTAAATCTTATTTTTACCCTTTTCAATTCATTAGCTATAAACCTTATAATTATTGCCATAAACCAGATCTTTACAATGTTAGCCTTTAGGAAAGGGTTGAGGGTGCCTAACTCCTTCCCTCAACCTGATTATAATAACTTACCCTAAATCTCGTATCTGCGTAGGGTTTCCTATTCGCCCTTCAGAATAGGTGGCGACTCTAAAACCTTCGATTTTAGGGCAGGTTGCTACATATACAATATGAGATTACTAGTATCACTTTGTAGTTTTAGAGATAAAAATGGATGATAGTATTTATGAAATGATAAGTGGTCCATATGGGGCTTTTTCAGCGAACAGGAGTTGAATATTTGTATTTGGAGTGGCTCCTTGACCACCGCTCACGGCACTAAGAGCCATTGGTGTAGAAAATTCAAGAAATTTATCAAGTCCAACAATCGGAACATTTTTATTTTCCATTGGAGTAGAAGAATAATAAAGGGATTTTGAGATGAATATGACATCATTGATTCATAATATGGATGATAATTTGGATTGGATGACGGCATTATGAAATTTGGAGGAAATGGTATATTTTGGGGACCTTGTTGGTTGGAAGTAGGGGTGTTCGCAGTGCAGTTTGGGCGGTTTTGACGTAAAAGATCATCAGAACCACAAGAGAAAAAAGTGTGCGGTTTGACTTGATTCGGTTGACTTTTAGAAATAAAACCGAACCAAACCAAACAAAGGCGGTTTGAATTGGTTCAGTTTTTTTAAAAAAATTATTGAGCCATGCATACACATATAGATGACAACATAACTTTGTATTTAGTCATTTATGCGTTATCAAATAATAACAAAACTCATCATATTTAGACAATAATGTATCATTTAATATACAAAAATATGATTAGATAAAAATGAAACAAAAAATATAAAATAGTAGCATAAAACAATATAAAATACATTATAATGAAATTAAAAAAAAAAAAAAGAGTGAAAGATTAGAGAAGATGAAAAAGAAAGAGAAAAAGAGATGAGAGATTAGAGAATAAGAGGAGCAATAAAAACGTAATTGGAAGAGAGAACATTATAATAAAAATAATATGATGAAAAAGAAAGAACGTAAGATTTGAGAGACTAGAGAAGAAGAGGTGATATGTATTTGGAAAAGAAGATGAGAAGAAGGTGTGATACTGCTAAGCCAGATTTGAGAAGACTTAAATTGAAACCTTAAGTGTGAGGTAGGGTAAATCATTCGTAAGTGGAAGGGTAAGGCAATAAGTTCGAGTTTGGGTTAGATGCGGGTTAAGTGAATGTTGGTTGTACCGTAACGCGGTTTGGTTTAGTTTAGTTTGGTTTGTAAATTACAAACCAAATGCGGTTTTTTACGATTTATGTTTTGTTTGGTTCGGTTCGGCTTTGTGGTTTTGTATTGGGCCGGTTTGGTTTTGAACACCTCTAGTTGGAAGATTGATTTTAAAATATATATTTGTTGGGATTTGAGTAGTTGAAAGGGTAACTAATAGAATTTTGGGTGTTAAAAGGATTATTGTTGGCATTCATTTCACTAAAAAAATGTTTAGAGCTACCAACAAGAGTTTATTGGAGGATAAATAAAAAAATTACAGAGGAAAAAATCGATTTTTTCTGTGTCAAAATCAAATGAACCAAGTATCTATTTATATACAAAAAAATGATGAATTTTGGTGAAAAAAATTTAATTTACTATAAAATAATTGACCCCAAATGATTATAATGAAAAAAAATCTAAAAAATCACAACAACCAATAAAATTTTGCCAGGTGTTTTATGTGGCCCCCACTCCGTCCTAATTCAACATGTTGAATGTTTCCCACACCAATTAATCCACCTCACTTTTAACATCTCATTCACTCCATCAGACAATAAATGAAATAGAAAAGTCACGATGAGAGAGAAAATGTTTTGTTCTCTCTCCTAGTCCACTCAACGACCTTTGCGTTTTACCCAGGTTTTTCCAGCTTCCATTAGGTTTTTTTGGGTAATCCTTTAGCAATGGGATCGGAATGGCAATTGGTAAAAAGAAGGGGGTTTAGAAATCATGTTTCTTATTGGGAAGTATTTCCGCTAAGCCGAAGAAAGCTAGAGCGTAAGGATCAATATATCTCTTCCGTGTTTTTCTCTGAAATACCAGAAAAAACTTCAGCGGAGTATGTGTTCGGGTTGTTTGGTTGCATAGGTAACTTGTGGAAGTGGTGATTTGTCCCAGACGGAACAAATATGGCAAAAGGTTTGGTTTTTCTAGGTTTGTGGAGGTGGATGATCTGAAGAGGTTGGCGATAAAGTTAGACAATGTATTGATTGAGGGGGAAAAATCCATGCTAATCCTCCAAGGTTTGAGCGTGGTGGAGGTAAGGAGGGGTTTCATAAATCAGGGGAATTAAGGAGGAATGATATTACTTATCAGAAGGAGTTTCAGAAAAGAAGAGAAGAAAGGGTTAAGAGAGGGGTAGGCGAAAAATCTTTTGCAGATGTGGTTGCTAACAAGGTGAGCACCTCTGCTCCGGTTTCAACCCCTTGCTTGAAGTTCGTGACAGAAGAAGACTTGAATAAAAGATCAAAGAAGGCCTATATTGGTGAAGTTATGCAATTTGGTTCTTCTTACAATATGCAGTCGAATTTTGAAATGGAAGGATACTTTCAACTTAAAGTGTCTCCTTTAGGCCCAAACCTTTGTTTGTTAGAAGAAGTGGAGGAAGGAGAGATTGAAGACTTGATTAATGGAGGTTCTTGTTGGTGGAAACAATGGTTCTCGAACATTAGACCGTGGAAGGAAGCTGATGTAGATAAGGAAAAGGCTATGTGGATTCGCATTCTGTGCATCCATTGTCAAGCTACGTGTTTCAAGTTCTTCGAGATATTAGGAAACTCTTTCGGTTCTTACATTTGATCATATACTTCAATTGAGATTAGGATGGATGTGGTGAGGATTATGGTGAGAGTACCGATTTCTTTTCGGCTTCAGGAAGAGATGGAGGTTAATATAGATGGAACTACTTTTTCTTTGTTCTTGAAGGAATATTCTCAAGGCCTGTTTCAAGGTGAAGGGAGCAAGGTGAAGCAAGAGAACCGTTCGGCCAACTCTTCAAACTCTAATGAATGTTGGATAGGAGATGAATACAGCGTAGGTGATGATGAACTGGCAGAGAAGATAGATGTTGGGAGGTCGGAAGCTGAAGAACCGGTTGAGAAAGGAGAAAATGGTGACTCTCTTTATCCATCAGGTAATAGTAATTCTTTTGACAAACAACCTGGTACCATCGAGAAGTGTGAAGGAAAGTTTGACAAAGCAATTGTTAGAAGCAAGATGGCGACGTGTCATTCAAGTAGTGGGTAAAGGAATGAGGATAACATATCATCTTTTACTGACACGATGGAGACTATAGTTCCTTGTACTGGTGGATTTGAAAACGTCTTTTTAGCTGAACAAGGAGTGAAGAGAAGAAATAGGTATAAAAGTTTAAAATACAAAAGATTTTCTGACTTGGTAGGGACCACCTTTTCTAAGAAAATTAAATACAAAAAGAAGAAAGTGCCTCTTTGTACATATCATGCGTTGGCTATTGGAATGGGTGAGGGACTACCGAAGGCTCCTCTTACTATTTCAAATAGTTTTGTAAATGCTGTACAGGGAGGAGAAGGGGCTGGGAGTTATTGTTATGGCAACCAATCTGAAGAGTCTAATATTTTGAGATGTAATTGTCGGGATACAAAATAATTTGGATTCTAATATTGGGGATAAATTATGGATACCTATTTCTAATCTTGGTGTAGTTGTGGAGGATACAAAGAAGGATTATAAAAAAAAAAGATTGTGGATATGGAGTTGAAGGACAAAATTAGAAAGGAAGGAGGGAAGGCGCCTACTATTTTATTAAGATGATAGTAGGATCTTTAAATATTAGAAAGGGAGGTAGTAGAATCAAGAGAAGAAGGATTAGTCACATAATAACAAGGGGTTGGCGGATATTTTCCTAATTCAAGAGACAAAATTGAATTTGGTCTCCGATTTTTTGGCTAGGAGTTTTTGGAGGTTTGAAGATATAGGTTTTTATTTCTCGGGTTCTATTGGCATATCGGGTGGTCTTCTAATTCTTTGAAAAGAAAGTAGTGTGAAGGTATTATGTAGTTTTCAAGGAGTTTGTTATTTGGGAATAAAATTGAAGTGGCATGACTCGATCTACTATGTTTTCAATGTTTATTCTCCGTGTTCTTTGGGAGCAAAGAGGGATCTTTGGCGAGAGCTTTTGAGGTTAAAGCATAAGTTTGTCGACAGTGAGTTATTGATAGCAGGGAATTTCAATGCGGTTAAGAATATGGAGGAAAGAGTAGGGAGATATATGGTGGGAAGTAATTCCGAATGGAGGGAGTTCTTAAAGTTTATTGAAGATAATGGTCTTGTGGATGTGCCTTATAAAGGCAAGAAGTTATCTTGGTTTAGCGGAGATGGGAAGTCTAAAAGTAGGATCGACAGATTTTTAGTGGCGGAAAATATTATTAGAGATTGGGGCGTTGTGGGGCAATTTATCGGTTCGAGAGACATCTCGGACCATTGCCCTATTTGGTTGGTGATAGACCGTGCTAATTGGGGACCTAAACCTTTTTGTTGTAATAATGAGTGGTTTACGAATAAGGAGTTTCTTCCTTTTGTGGAAAAGGAGTGGAAAGCTATAAAAGTGGAGGGTCGTGGTGATTTTATCCTTAAGGAGAAACTTCGGATTCTTAAAGGAAGACTTAGGTGGTGGAATAAAATGGATTTTTGTAAGATTGATTTGGAAATAGAAGAGGGAGATAGGGTTATGAATGATGGGATGGATGAAGAAGATGGTGGGATAATTGATGTGAAAATCTAAAGAAAGCTAGTAGTAACTTTTGGTTGAATTTAAAGATTAAGGAGAATATGTTGATTCAAAAATCAAGGATAAAATGGCTTAATGAAGGAGATACTAATAGTAGGTACTTCCATCGGGTTATGAACGAAAGGAGGAGGAGGAATCATATTGGTCCTATCAATTCTAGTAGTGGCTTGTTGGAATTGGTAATTGAGGTGAGGGAAGAAGTTCGGAATCATTTCAAATTGAGGTTTTCCGAACCGGAAGTGTCGAGGCCAGTGTTGGATGGGATTGTCTTCAAGGGGTTGGATTATATATATATATATATATATATATATATATATATAGAGAGAGAGAGAGAGAGAGAGAGATTTTCTTGAAGTGCCTTTCTCGGAGGAGGAGATTAGGGAAGCAGTGTGGAGTTGTGATGGTTCGAAGAGCTCGGGCCATGGTTTCTCTTTTCATTTTATTAAGAAGTGTTGGTTATTCATTAAAGATGATTTTGTGAAGTGCTTTGAGGATTTCTATAGCGGGGCTTATCTTTCTAAAGCTATCATTTCATCCTTCTTGACTTTGGTTCCTAAAGCATCTAATCCTTTAGGATTGGAGGATTATAGACCAATTTGTTTAGTTGGGTGTATTTATAAAGTTATCTCTAAAATTTTGGCTTGTAGGTTGAAGAAGGTGTTAAATCCAATTATATTTAATTGTCAAAGTGCTTTCGTCCCGGGTAGACAACTACTCGATGGAGTTTTGGTGGCTAATGAAGTGGTGGATTTTGCTCAGAAGGAAGGTAAAGATTGTCTTCTCTTTAAAGTTGATTTCGAAAAGACTTATGATAAAGTTAATTGGAACTTCCTTAGATACATGTTTAGAAGGATGGGTTTTGGCTCTATTTGGATGTAGTGGATGGAGGCTTTAGTGTTTTCAAGTGATATGTCGGTGGTGGTCAACGGTAGTCCTACAAAGGAGTTTGCGGTAGAGGGGGGTTTAAGACAAGGAGATCCTCTTTCTCCTTTTCTTTTTGTTATAGTAGCGGAAGATCTTAAGGGATTAGTTACCAAAGCGGTGGAAAATGGAGACTTTACGGGGTTTAACATCAATGGGAAGTGTAATATTGATATTCTTTAATTTGCGTACGTCACTTTGTTGGTAGGAGATGGGAGCTGGAATTATATTTGGGCTATTAAAGCGGTGTTGAGGGGATTTGAACTTGTTTCGGGGCTCGGAATTAATTATCACAAAAGCAAGATAATTGGAATTAACATAAACTCTAACTTTTTGGAAATTGCTTCTTCTTTTCTTTCTTGTAGGGTGGAGGACAAAGTCTTTCTCTTTTTCGGAATTCCTATAGGATCTAATCCTAGGAGGATTGCTTCGTGGAGTAGCCTTGTGTCTAAATTAAAAAAAAGGTTATCTTCGTGGAAGGAGAGGTGGCTTAGCTTTGGAGGTAGGATTACTCTTCTCAAATCTGTCTTGAGTAGCCTTGCTATATTCACTCTATCCTTTTATAAAGCTCCGGTTAAAATTATTAAGGAAATTACTAGGATTCAAAGTAATTTTCTTTGGGGCGGTGTGGAGGAGAATAGAAAGGTCCATTGGGTGAGTTGGAAGGATTTATGCCTTCCGATAGAAAAATGGGGTCTTGGTTTGAGGAGGATGGGAGAGTTTAACTTGGCGCTTCTTAATAAGTGACGGTGGAGAATTTTATCGGAAGAAAACGCTTTGTGGTATAATTTTTTGAAGGCCCGTTACGGAGATATTAATTTAAAAGTCATACAAGGGAAGAAAGGTGGCAATTATAGGTGTTCTAAATCGGTTTGGTGGAAGGATATCATTTCTTTAATAAAAGAGGATTCTAAAGATGTTTTTGTCAACAAAGCTTCATTTATTATTGGAAATGGTTTTACAACTTCTTTTTGGCTCGCCTCTTGGTTGTATTGTGGTCGGTTGCGGGATCTTTATCCGTCTTTATTCTCTTTGTCTATTTTAAAGGAAGCTTCGGTTGGAAGTATGGGTGGTTGGCATAGGGGTGTGTGGGAGTGGGGTGATTTCGGTATTCCTAACCTGAATTCTAGCCTTGTTTTTGAAGAAATGAACTCTCTTCGGAATCTTCTTCAATCGGTCTCTCCTTGTGTGGATTCGAAGGATAAGGTAATATGGAAGGATGGAGAGGAGCATGTTTTCACGGTGAAAGGATGTTACTCTTTTCTTAATTTATCTTGCATTCCTTGTGGTCCGGTTAATGTTCATGACATGGCTTTTATTGAAGTTTGGAAGATGTTCGTTCCTCAAAACATAAAGGCATTCGGTTGGAGGTGTTTTATTGAGAGGCTTCCAACAAGAGATATGTTTCTTCATCGAGGTATTATTAATAGTACTTGTGATGTTTCTTGTGTTTTTTGTAGTATTTTCCCCTAATCTTCGTCCCATTGTTTGTTGCTTTGCCATGTCTCCGGTTTGATTTGGAAGGAAGTGACGGGTTGGATTGATTTTATTGATTTTGAAGGGGGGGTAGTTTTTTGGAGAGTTTTGCGATGTGGTGCTCTTTTTGTAAAAGAAAGGGAGTTAAAAAAGGTAAAGAGGGATGTATTTGGTTGGCAATTGTTTGGTGCTTATGGATTCTTAGGAATGAAATTATTTTTAGGGAGGAAGATTGAAATGTTATGGATGTGGTTTGGAACGTTAAAGCTATGGTGTGGAGGTGGTCTTCTATAGGAAATATTACACATACCAATTGTAACTTTTATGAATTTTGTAAAAATCCTTTGTTTTATATCTCTTAGGTTTCAATTGGTGTGTAATCTTTCTTTTCTGAATTGTATTATCGGACCTTTTGTAATCGGATTTGAGAATTTTCATTCTATTTTCGATGAAACTTACTTTAAAAAAACATCTCATTCAACCCCTCATTACAACCACGCAACTATTTAATAAAATTTTCAACACCCATTGTAAGTGGTGTTGTTTGTACTTTTTGTTTTTATTATTAGTGTAATTCAGTTAGCATGATTTTTTTCTTTCATGCTAGTGCAGTGAAATGTATTTGTCCAACAGATAAAATTTAAAGATTTTTGTTGATCGGCACAGTTTGTTGAAGCAATACAACAACTTCTAAATCATAGTGCTTTATTTATAATATAGAGAACAAAAGCACAATTGCAATAACATTGTAAATAAGGGATTGAAATGAAAATTACAAGAATATATATATATATATATATATATATATATATATATATATATATATATATATATATATATATATTCCTTGCTTCGTAAACTTTATATCTCTCTTATTTAACATATACTCTTAAAAGCATTTTCTAGACACAAGGACCATCTTTTGCGTAAGAGTACTTGGATTGTGAAGTGGCATTCTAGTATGGAGGCGTGTAAACCGGTGGGTCCCCAACTGGTGGCTTATAAATTAGAGGCTTGTAGACAGGAGGTTTGTAAACATGTGGTTTATACACAGGAGGCTTTTCGAATTGTGATTTGTAAATAGGTGGCTTTTCAACTGATGGCTTATAAACCGAAGACTTCTCGACAGATGGCTTGTAAATAGGTGGCTTCTCAACGGGTGACTTGTAGACAGGTGGCTTCTCAACGGGTGGCTTGTAGATGTAACACCCATAATTTCAGTTTATTAATTTAATTTGGATTTAAATTAAATAATTGGAATTTTAGAATTTAAATTGGATTTAATTGGAAAATGATGGAGTAAGAGCTATTGGGCTTATGGTATGGTGATAGTAAAAGAGGGGTGCTAATTAGTTAGGCCTTTTACTAAGTTATGGTTAATTATTTTATTTTATTTTTCATAAAATAAGAAAAAAGGAACCATTTGGGGGAAAAAGGAAGAACACGTGAAAAGAGCAAGAGAAGAGGAAGAGACAAGAACGTGAAACCGGAAGGAGAGCATTCAAGAAATTCATCGAGGTAAGGGGGGACTCTTCCTTTTAGTATCTCTTATGTGGTCTTAGGTGGTAGGTAGATTGATGTATGGTTTGGTTCAATTAGATATTGGGATTGTTAGGTTAGGGTGTTAAAATTGGATTGAATTGATGATAATTGTGTGAACTATTTGGTAAATAATGCGTTTAAATGATGTTTTGTGGTGTATAATTGAATATATGATGATTGTATGCCTGTATGTGATGTCTGGAATCGTTTTTGGGTGAAAAGGGAGTGAAATCGCAGGGTCTGTCGCAGACTTGGGGTTTGCTGAAATCGCAGGTCCGCTGATCGGAGGGAGGTCCGCTGAGCGGAGGTCCCAACGTAGTTCGCTCCTGTTTGACGTTGCTTGAGGTCCGCTGAGCGGGGGTCTGAAGGATTTCGCTTCTGCCTTGCTCCGCTGAGCGAACCTTGCTGTGTGTGAATTTTCCCAAACTTCAAAATAACGTATCTTTTGATCCGTGAATCATCTCTTAGTACCGTTTTGGGCGTTGTGCAAGTAATTAAATGTTTTACATGATGAATGATGAATAATGGTATTAGCCGACTTTATTTCTTTAAAAACTCGATTTAATTACTTGATGAGAATTGAACATTGTGTGCATATGAGATAGGTGTGACAATGTGTTTGATGTGATGATGAATTGGTTGTGATTTGTTATTATGATTGTGATGGATGCATGACTATTTGAATGATGTTGAAAACATGTACATACTTATTCGGTGAAGTGGTGTTGAGATGAGTTGTTCATCGTGATTCGGTGTGTTTTAAGTATGTTATATGTGTTTCATTCATTCATATGCATTGATGTTGGATCCCGGTGATGTTTGGATCGTTGGTGGACATATTTCCCATTGTGTGGAAATTGTGTCGGTGGGCCGTATCTCGATGAGGCGTAGATCGGTTAGGTGGATTGATTCCACGGTTTATTGGTACCACATGCATAGTGTCAGTTGTGTCATATGCATTTTGTCATAATATGATTGTATGGATTTCTGCAGTAGGTGTTGTAATCTATTATTGTGTGAATTAATGAATAATAGATGGGAATCTGAATATGTATAATTAGGTGAACGGTATATTATGATGCTTGTTGCTTATGAATTGCATAATATTTACTAATTGAGAATGAGACTCACCCTTACATGTTGTCATTTTCAGATTGAGGAGTAGCGGCATTAGTGCTTGGTGAGGATGACTCATAGAGTTTATCCGTTTATGTTGGGTCGTATCGGTCATGCTCTGATCTGTAACATTGGGGAACGATAGTTATAGAGTTTTTATGAAATTAATCTACTTTATTGGTGTTGGATTATGATTCCATTGGATGTATTTGATAATGTTTCTTATTCCGCTGTGATAAACATAATGAAAGCGGATCCATATCCTTTGGACAAAATGAAAGCGGTGCCTTGGGAGTACAACTCTGGTACCAATCCTGCGGTGTCAAGTATTTTGGGACCTGTAGGCATGACCCGTATTGGTCGTATATTCAAAACTGCACAAGCGCAACCCATGTCTAATGAAAACTCGACGCAGTCTGATGATCAAGACGTCGTGAGACCAAATAACGAGGCTGAGCCCAAGGATAAAGAAGCTAGCAATAAGGATGCTGAAGAGTTTCTTGCTTTGATCAAGAAAAGCGACCATAGGGTGGTGGATCAGTTACATCAGACACCTTCTAAGATATCACTCTTATCATTGCTGATACACTCCGAGAGGCATCGAGACGCCCTGATGAAGATTTTAAATGCTGCCCATGTAACTAAAGACATCACAGTCAATCAGTTTGACGGAATGGTGGCTAATCTAACTGTTGGGGCATGCTTGGGCTTCAGTGATCATGAGTTACCTCCACAGGGAAGGGCGCACAATAAAGCCTTACATATCTCTATACAATGTGGAAAGGCTCATCTGGCTAGAGTTCTGATTGACACAGGTTCATCACTAAACGTGATGCCAAAGGCTACACTGGATAAAATAGCTTTGGAGGGTCTTGTGGTTAGACCAAGTCGTCTGGTGGTTAAAGCATTTGACGGATCACAGAGTCTGTTGTTTGGAGAAGTAGACCTTCATGTTATAATTGGCCCTCATACCTTCTGCATCAATTTCCAAGTGATGGAGATTGAACCAACTTATACCTGCCTACTAGGGCGTCCTTGGATTCACGCAGCTGGGGCAGTCACCTCCACCCTCCATCAGAAAATAAATTTTGTGGATGGAAATTCTATAGTGACCGTTAATGGAGAGGAAGACATATTCGTCAGCAACCTAGATTCGTACAGATACATTGAGGTCGGAGAAGGGGCACTGGAGACTGCATTCCAGGCATTGGAGATTGCAACTGCTGTCACACTACCTGTGGAGAAAGTGCGAAGGGCGGTAACATCCTGGAGAGATCTACAAGACTTGAATGTAGAAGGCTGGGGCAAAGTACTGGAGATCTTAGAGAAGAAGGATCGCCTAGGGCTGGGATACCAACCATCAAAGGTCACAAGCACTGTGAAAGAGGAGCGACAATTCCCCCCGATTACGCAGACTTTCGTAACAGGAGTGTCATACCCTAATTTTTGACCCCCCTGAGATGACATATCTTCAGGATTTTCATCAGGTCAAAGCAAGTACCCAGAGCAGTCACTTCTTCATCTGGCATTTAATCAAGGATGTTCAAAGACAAGAAAACTCAGGCAAAGGATCAATCAATAGAAGGATTGGTCTCTAACACAATCATAGGACTCAAAAGCTTCACTTTTTCACCTATGATTGATTAGACACCCAGTCATCTGAGTACAGGTTTACCCAGGTCACCAGACTAGGGTTTTTGAGCCTATCAAGGACTGAAATCAGGGATCACCTTTGGGAAACCCTAAAAAGCTCCAGGACATCTATTAAAGACTTCAATCATCTTCAAATGATCCATACAATAAGATCCACTGGACATCACACCTCAATTCAAGATCCACAGTCACCAATTTCATCTGGTCGACAATTAGGGTTTTTAACCTAATTCATCTGGATAGTTGACTTTTAATCAGGGCATGGATCCAAAACTCAAGACATTATTCAAGAATCTCTACTACCTCAATATAACCCATTTACATCACTCATTTGAGGGGAAGATCTTAATTCCACACAAAAGTCCAAAATCTCACTTTATCTGGAAAAAGTCAACTGTATGGGATCACCTTTGACTTTTAAGATTTTTGGTCAAACCATGACTTTCAAAGATCAATATCATCAATATATGGATATTAAAGTCATTTTACCAAAGAAATTCAAGAAGAATCATCAAGGAGCAAAAAGTCGGGAATTAGGGTTTTTGAGGGCATTGTGGGAACTCAAAATTTCACCTACACAACTCAAAAAACTTCCAACATCTTAGATAACAACTTTTTTCAAAAGATCAACCATTTAAGAGATTTGGAAATTTTGAAGTTTTAGGTCATAAAGACTTAGAAAATTTTCTAAGTGTTTTAACCTAGTTTTCTTCCAACTTTGGCCTCATTTTTCACAAATTTTCCAAAGGATTCTGAAGAAACCATAAACTAATGATTTGAAGTAGATGTTTAGGGCTTTCCAAATTATGGTCAACCTTCTCCAAATTCATTTTGAGCTAAGAGTTATGCTTGTTCAAAGTTGGCCTCACGAAGTGAAATTATAGGTCATGCCTCATTTTTGAACTTTGAAATTTTGTGCACATGACCTCACTTATGGATGCTACACGACCCATAACACATCTGAAAACATGCCATGCATTCATTTTCACCATAGCATGAGAATTGAGGAAGATTCCCAAAACAAGAACATGTGATTATGTAATGATTACATTTGGGAATTTATGGCAAATTGAGGAATCACCCAAGGAATCTTCTCACCAACCAATTAGAGCTCATTTCTGTCTCATAATTGTCCCCTAAGATCAAGCAAAATCGAGGGCTAGGGGATTGATCAAATGGAATCAAAATTCTCATCATTGCATAAGAGATATTTGCAAACTTCCTTCATGGCCAAGAAAACCAAATCAACCTCACTAAGCAAGCTCACTCCTCTACAACTATACTGAACCATTTGCCTATAAATAGGAGAGCATACCTCAGTAGAAAAACACACCAAAGCAACATAATTCTTGCTTTCTCTTTTCTTTCTTCATACTTAGTTTTTCAAAGGTCCTTTGGCAAGAAGACTCGGATTCTTCAAACCAAAGCTCTCTCTTTAAAAGTAAGTATTCAAACACATTGAGAGAGGCATTTAGAGGTGATCCAAACCTCTGGAACACTTCTGGGCGTGGAGAATCATCATCTTCACCTCTCATTTGGAGCACTTGCAGTTGGAGGACCACAGAACAATTCAGGAGGTTCCAAGCAAGGTTAAGCATCCAGGCACATTCCTTAGAGTATAGTGAAGCTATTCAGATGGTCGCAGCTCATCTGTAACTGCAGTTTCATCATCCTCCATGTTCACTTGAAGCTCAAATCGAAGGAGTCGAGTAGAGCAATTCAGAAAGTTTGAGGTCACAACAAGCATCTAGTTAGCATCACTGAGTCCCAAGGAAGCTTTTAGGATCATTCATACAAACCCAGGTGCTCTCCAACATCCTCACGATCTTCATTTTCAGAGGTAAGTTTCTCAACTCCACCTCTTTAATTCATGTACCTTTCTGGATAAAACTCAACACCATTCTATTCAGCATCATAAGAGGATTAAAAACCCTCTATCATCAGTCATTTATGCTTCAGTATAGCCATTTAATTTAATTTTCAAAATTTAGGGTTCTTCACGTATTTTAGATAATTCAGTAGATGTAGTTAATATAAATTCATATTAGTTACATATCTGGAATCGTGAGTGAATTTAGAGCAAGTTTGGTCTTTACATCTTTGCGAATGGTTGAGAGTTGAGAGAGTTCAGAAATTCAAAATTTGAGAGCTTGAGGAAGAAGATGACAATGGTGGTGGCGCGCAAATTTCAAATCCCAGGGCATGAGTTTATTCTATATTTAATGATATGCGTTTCATAAACGAATGAATAACTTGCCCCAGTGGCCACACATGCGCTCTTAGTCTCCTCATGCCCAAGGTCTGGGGTTCGAATCCCCCTCGCCTCAGACATTTTGATTTTATTTTCTTTTTTTTGCTTCTATACACTTGAACACTATATGAATTGCATTGAATCCAGCTTACTATCACCACACGCGCATTGGCTCAGTGGTGTTGGTTTTGGGTGTGTGACCTAGAGGGCGTGTGTTCAAACCTTGGAGGAGACAAAACCATTTTTTTTACCACTAATTCCCTTCATTTTTTTCTCACAACTTCACACAATTAATTCACCTATCAAATTAAATCATTTTCACTTCATTTTTCACACACTTGTTATTTAATATACCTATTTTATGAATAATAAAAAAATCACAAAAAAATATTATTTATTTCATATATTTTAATTAGGTTTAAAATAGTATGTTTTAAGTGTTTTCTTAAATACTTTAAATATATATATTTTCATTTTGTTTTAATCTAATTATCTTGTAAATAATTTTATTATAAAACCCTAATTATTTAGGTCTTATTTAGGTATAGATTTTATCTTTACCTTAACTAAGCTGACTTTTGTCAATTTTCAAAACCGTATTTACAAAATCCTCTTTCTGTTTTCAAAATATTCTTCTGGTATTTGAAGGGCATTATTCCCGGTGAAACTCTTCAGATACCTATGTGACCTTTGTCCATCTTCACTTCTTCTGTTTTCAAAACCCTTAACTATTTATCATATATATTCAACTGTTATCCATCAATTGCTGGTAAGGCTTTGTACATACTTCTTCAAAGGCCTCCACTCCATCCAGGTTAGGCTTTACAAGCTTTCAATTTACAGTCTTTATTTAAATTACTGTCAAATATAAACTGTGCATATGTTTGTTTAGAACTATGTTTGAGTGTAAACCCTAGGACAGTTAAACTATATATATATTATAGGAATATGACCTAGGATTGAGAATGTCTTCCCGGTGAAGGCTCTTTCCTAATTAGAGATCTGTAGTTCAAACCCCCAAGATGAATTATTCCCGGTGAAACATCTTCGCAAAAACCTTAGAATCCAAAAAAATAGGACACATCCACCAAAAGAGGAATTATTCCCGGTGAAACCTCTTACCCATTTGCTTAGAGCCAAAATAAGTTCAAAACTACATAGCTTTCTCTTGTGCTGTAACAAGGACCCTCGATGACCCTCGATTAGCCTCCTCTTGGGCTTTGTACAAGGACCCACAGGCTTCTTAAAAGCATTTCCAGCTTCCTCTTGAGCTTGTATACAAGGACCCATCAGGTTTCTTATAAACATAGGAACAGGTCTTTAGTCACCTTTTAACATACCCTGGTGAGTTTCTTCCAATTTAAACCAGACTTTAAACAAGCTAAGTTTGTCTCAATTTTACATTGAGTACACCTTTTGGAATGAGAGACATGGACAATCTCTGTCACCCTTATCTTCATCAATTTTCCTTAGCAGAGTCTAGGATCCATGTTTGCTTATCCTCAGCAAGTGTCAGCCTTCATCTTGGGCTTTAAACAAGAAGTCTCCACTAGATAATCTTTCTGCCAATCATCTTAATAAAAACCCCTGGAAAGGGTTAGCCTCCACACATTCCTTCATTTTAACAAAAAACCCCTGGAAAGGGTTAGCCTCCACACATTCCTTCATTTTAACAAAAAACCCCAGAAAAGGGTTAGCCTCCAAATCATTCTTTCATCTTAATAAAAACCCCTGGAAAGGGTTAGCCTCCACACATTCCTTCATTTTAACAAAAAACCCCTGGAAAGGGTTAGCCTCCACACATTCTTTCATCTTAACAAAAACCCCTGGAAAGGGTTAGCCTCCAAAGTCAATTAATAAAAACCTGTTTAAAAGAATAAAACCCCTGGAAAGGGTTAGCCTCCAAAATCACTTCTTCAAAAACCAAAGATTCATTTATCTTAGGAGATAATTTCCCCAAAAGAGTCAAAACCCCTGGAAAGGGTCAGCCTCCAAAAACATGACAAAAATCAGTCTTTTAAACAGACAATTTCACCAGCTGAGTCAAAATCCCTGGAAAGGGTTAGCTTCCAAAAAATCAGTCTTTTAATAAATAAATCTTTCAGTAGAGTCAAAACCAACAAAAAACAGTTAGCCTCAACCTTGGGCTTCATACAAGGCACCAAAAAACAATAAATTCCCCTGTTAATAGTCAGCCTCAACCTTGGGCATTGTACAAGGCAGATAATAGAGTCTCCCCCAGTGAGTCCTTCATTGTTCAGTAGCCACAACCTTGGGCTTTGTACAAGGCAGATAAACCATATGTCGTGTGTCAAAGATTCCTAACATCTAGGATCTTTTCCCATAAGAGTCATCCATACTCAGTTTATTTAAGAGTCCGCCACAACCTTGGGCTTTGTACAAGGCAGAAAATAATATTTTTTCTAGCTAGAGTCAGCCTCAATTCTAGGCTTTGTACAGAACACCAAATAAAACCCATCAAAATAGATTTTCCCTAAGTAGAGTCAGCCTCAATTCTGGGCTTTGTACAGAACACAAAAATCCTTTGTAAATTAATCCCCAGTGGAGTTTTCTCCCAGAGTCATAATAATAATCAATCAATCAAAAAGCCTCAAGCTTGGGCCTCATACAAGCCAGTTAAAAATCAAATCTTTTATACAGTAGATAGACATAGCTTATCTCTATAGAGAGATCTTTCCTCTATCTCACCACATTCAAACAAACAAACATTACATTTCATTTTAATCAAGTCTCCCATTTAGGATTTTGAAAGGCATGAGCTGGCAGTAAAACCCAGACATGTGGTAACTTTCCCTAATTTGGACGAGCATCTTTCTTTCATTTAAGAGATACTAGCATACTTGCAAACACACAAGTAAGGTCACTCTCTTAATGAAATGAATTCAGTTATTCTGTCACTCTTTTAATGTTTGTGGTGGAATAGTAGAAATACCTCTCTATAAAGATGACTTCATGTCTCTTTACTGTAAACAGAGATTTAATTTAAGCTTCAACCTTGAGCTTCAAGCAAGGCACCCAAAAATAATTAATTTCCCTAATTAGTTCCCCGAACTAAATTAAGCTCTGACTTCCATTAGGGATATGTAGGCATGAGGTTCACAAGGAATCTCAGCGAGCTAATAAAATACCAAAAATAGTCAGTCAGTCTGTCTGTCTTTCTTTTATTCAATTCAATTCCTTCTCCTAATACAAAGGAGAAACTTTCCCAATAATCATTAGCAGCACAAACACAAATGACACAGAGAAGGTTCCTGTAGAGTACTACATATATGTAGGGTGTTTAAACAATTCCCTATGTATAACCGACCCCCCGGACTCCAGAATTTCTAGTCTAGGTGAATCCCCACACTTAGCAAACTCCTAGGGTTTAGTTGAGATCTTTTTTCCCCTTTCCTACTCGTAGGACAAATAAGAAAGTT
This sequence comes from Vicia villosa, assembly GCF_029867415.1. Lineage (NCBI taxonomy): Eukaryota > Viridiplantae > Streptophyta > Magnoliopsida > Fabales > Fabaceae > Vicia > Vicia villosa. Next base: position 330,471 of record NW_026705640.1, on the reverse strand, counting down.
CGTGTGATATCGTAGGAAGAACTGAAATAAAATTCATCCCACCACGGGCGCATTCTCCTTCCAAATTTCGCGTGAAGGGTCTAGCGTGCCGTCCTCCCAAGTGAAACGGGGAGGTAAAAAAAAACGACAACCACAGAAAAATGGCGACTCTGCTGGGGATATAAGTGTTAAAAACCTTGGTTTTTCATCCAAGCCAATGGTTGACCTGTTGCTGGTCCAGCCCCAATGAGGAATTAGGGATGCCAAATTCCCCCTCAAACAAGAGAGGTCCTGCCTAACCTCTGTGTCATTTCATGTGTTTGCTGCATTTATATTTGTTTATTTTGTTTATTCTGTATCGGGAAAGGGCTTGATTCCCCCTTGTGGTGAGAAATCCTATACCCGTATTTGAGTGCAACATAACATAGGATGGAGGATGTCTTCTCGGTGAAGACCCTCTAATCTTGGTTCACAATTCTACTCTTTGGATTTGCCTGGCTGGTTGTGATTAACTGCGCCAATGCATTCCGAGACTGATTTGTACCAGGAGGACCTAGAAACACATTAACCCCACTTAAAGCTTTTTTTAGGACGTAGAGCGGTGATTACGGAAGTAATTGTCACGCAGATACTACACTCAGAGAAAACTCTCTTATAGATACCAATCAACGTATCTTTAAGGTTGAGCAAAAACTCTGAGACCCCTAGAACCCATTCTACAGGTACAAAAATCCTTATCCTTAGTTTACCATTGGGGCGAGGTTTGCGTTTTGACTTCATGACCACTATACCCTTCAACGCCATGTTTGTTTAAAACTCTTGTGTGTGCATTCATGCATTCATGCATCATTCATTAATAACAACTAAAAACAAAAAGAGTCTTTTTCGAGTCGTTTTCCAAGGAAACAAAATAACGAACGTTTTGAACTTCATAGAAAGAGAGAAACGGAGAAAGGACTTAAGGATCTATACCATGGATTATGGGAGAAAGAGAGCTAGGAAATACAGCTTCAAGATTCCCCAGGTCGAGGAACTGGGAAAGCTCGGAAAACTGGTGGTCAACCCCCAGGCTTTCAAGGAGAAGTATGGAAAACTTCTGCCTTTGCTCAATAACAACATTGTGGATGGGATCCTTCCCACCTTGGTACAGTTTTACGATCCAACGTATCACTGCTTCACCTTTCCCCCAGGTCGAGGAACTGGGAAAGCTCGGAAAACTGGTGGTCAACCCCCAGGCTTTCAAGGAGAAGTATGGAAAACTTCTGCCTTTGCTCAATACCAACATTGTGGATGGGATCCTTCCCACCTTGGTACAGTTTTACGATCCAACGTATCACTGCTTCACCTTTCCAGATTATCAGCTCATGCCTACGTTGGAGGAGTACTCTCGTCTGATTGGAATACCCGTGTACGCGCAAGATCCGTACTCCGGTTTGGAAAAGAATCCTGACGACATTCTCATTGCTGCAACTACTCCTTTGAACGTAGTCGACATCAGAACTCATATGGTGAGTAGAGGAGGAATTCAAGGATTGCCCTCCAAATTCCTGTTTGATCAAGCTCGGTACTTCGTCAGCATCCAAGATATGGGCGCTTTTGAGGAAATCTTGGCTTTGCTTATCTACGGATTGTTTTTGTTCCCTAACATTAACGATTTCGTCGACATCAACGCAATTAAGATCTTCTTAATTGGAAATCCAGTTCCAACCTTGCTTGCGGATGCTTATCACTCTGTGCATTCAAGAAACCTGCAGCGAGGAGGATTAATCACATGCTGCGTACCGTTGTTATACGAATGGTTCGTCTTGCACCTGCCAAAGTCTAGCACTTTCTGGATCATGAGGGATGGCCTTTACTGGTCACAAAAAATCACGTCCCTCACTCATACGGACATTGAGTGGTGTAGTCCTGACAACGACGAAACCAAGATCATCTTCAGTTGCGGAAGTTTTCCCAACATATCCCTTATTGGAACTAAGGGAGGAATCAGTTACAATCCAGCTTTAGCCCGTCGTCAATACGGCTATCCCATGAAAAACATTCCAAGTAACATCCAATTGGAGGGTCTGTTCTTCAAGAACATCGACGATCATGGCAACATGCTGAAGAAGGAAATTGTCCAAGCCTGGCGTCTTGTTCACAGCAAAGGGAGAAGATTGTTAGGAAAACATCTTTGCATCTCTTTGGATCCTTACCTTCAATGGGTACGCGTCAGGGCATTCAAGCTCAGGATGCCATATCAACATCAAGAACCCATTCCCCTAAGGGAACCAATATACCTTTTCTCCACCGATGTTGAAAAACTACAAGCGGCATTAAACAAGGTATGCCAAGAAAGGAATGCTTGGAGGAACAAGTATCGAATCGTCAACACGGAAAACGTTGAGATTCATAACATCCTAAGAAGGAAGGATGAGTTACTTGAAGTGTGTCATACCCCAAATTTGTCCTACCCCTTTACTTTTAACTGGCTTAGACTTTTTGCATTCATCTGCATACCTTCATTAGGTCATCTAACACTCATGCATTCATTTAATCAATAACATTTACATGGGATCAAGGATGTTAAGAAGTCAGGGGTCCTATTTATATGCTCGAGGATATTGCAATTGAGGCTGACTTGTATTCGTGTTCGCATTAAATTGATGATCGTATCTCCTTATGGTTATACCTACTAAGTAATCGAGACTTGGTACAAAAGACTGTCGTCAATTCAGGGGATTTGAATCAAGATGCTAACATGTGGTGATTCTCGTTTGATTGGGCTTGCTTATGTTACCATTCATCTCAGTGAAACGCTGTTGAAGAAGTAGTTCAAAATATCCAGTTGATTAAGGGTTGACTTCTTGTCAACAAAGTCAACCATGTAAGGTTGACTTTTATGTTGACCAAATCATGCTAATTAATTCTCGACTGAAGGCTACTTCGATTTTCTGACAGATTTTCAACTGATATTGTGGTTCATCCAAGTTGGCAATTAAAGACAAAGTGAAAATGTTTGGAAATTTAAAATTAACAAGTGGAGGGAAAATTCAAATGTCTATCCAATCCCAATTATCATTACAAATTCAAATTCAAGAACACTACGTTGCCATCACACCAATTACATCTCAAAGAAACCATAATAATTTACATATTCTATCCGAGTCAACAAATGTCCTAAAGCCTGTTACTCCTAAATCTTCAAACATCATCAGCTTCCATCATTCTTGTTCTTCTTGCTTCTACTCTGCCTGCGCTACGTCTTTCTTCCAATTTCAAACCTACAAATAAAACATATATCTCATCAATAACCAGTACATTCAAGCCCTGCACATTCACTAAACCAAACCGTTTCACATACTGCACACAACCAATAAACAAAGTCATTTTACACAGTCCATAAGATACACATTCAATACAAAACCGAAATCCATTCACAACAGTCCAGCATACACAAACGGAAATCAATTCAGAACTTGCAGCCAAACACTTACACATTCAATAAAACAGCATCAAACTCACCTTTAACTACCTTACAATCCCATAACAGAATCTACAGCTACCCTGCATCAAACCATAACTAACCTTCAAAAACAGTTACAAACCTATAACAGAAATATAACCTCCAAACCATTTTGTAACTAACTTCCTCTCCCTATAGCCAAACTAACTACTAAATCCCAACCTCTAACTACCATGTAACTTTCAAAAAACCATCATAACAGATTTGTAACCGATTTTTCTAAGTCTCTCATGACAGAAAAAGGAGGGGATTGAGAACTATCAGAGATATAACAGAAAAAAAACTGAATTCATAACAGAAAGAGAGAAGAAGCAAAAGGAGAGAACCTGATATATAGCATCATCATTCACCCTTCAAGGGCTCTCGATCCCTCCTCATTCATCATCATCTTCCACAATTCATCAACCTTCAATCACCACTCTCCATTGATTCAACAGAAAAACTTTCATTCTCCATCACCATTCTTCAATATACACTCTTCAATTCTCACCACTTTCTCTCGACCACTTCTCACTCTTCATCTTCACCTCTTCAATCTTCTCTGCTCTCACAATCATTCATCTCCACCAAGAACTCTTCAATCTTCACATTCTCTGCATCTTCAACAACAAACAATCAACATCATCATCACGATTGCAGCAAGAACACTACAATCGCCATAACAGAAAAAAGAAGAGAAAATTCTCAGAAAACATTCACTCACCTTCAGATTCTCAGCCTTCAATCTTCTGCAAATTCAACAATCATCATCAACGATCCAGAATAACCTTCATCTTTACGCATCGACTCTGTTCATCGTGAATTCGAGCAAGAGTCGGAGTTGAATCGGAGGGAATTCGAATCTGAACAAAGACGAGTTTGAGCAAAGAGATGAGAGGCGAACGAAGAGCTTAGCGGAGTTGAGAGGAAGGACCTCCGCGTTCTCTAATCGGAGGAAGGGAGATATGTGCCATCGGCGCCGTGGTCGTGAGAAACAGGAGAGATCGAAGCTTTCACTTATGTGGTTCACGATGTTGAGTTGGAGGAGTTCATCAGCGGCGATCTGAACACTTCGATCGGAGGCACCACCGTCGCTGTTCGTGAAGAAGGAGAAGAAGACTCCAATCGCCACTCTCATGTAAACCCTAAATCCCTCTTTCATTTTTTAATTAATTTGATTTAATATTAACATTAATATAATGTCTGAATTAAGTTTATAGATTAATGTGAGATTAGTATGAATAGGTCTGAATTAATTTGTTTCCATAAAGTTTTAATTGGTATTAATCGGTGACTTAGGTTTGATTAGTGGATTATTAAATCTGAAATAAGTAAAATGGAATAGAAAAAAAATCTGAATAATTGAACAAAGTCTGAAAACAAGGACATGGATCAGTGACCATGGGCCCAACATGTACATCCTCATACGCCCCCATCTGAGCCCGTATACCCTCTTCTTTTTGGCTGAGAGGTGAGTTCTACAAAAACAGTTTGGGCCTCCATGCCTGGGCCTGCGCCTTTACTGGCTGCACCACTATTTCCATTCACCCCCCTGAGTCCATTACTTCATGTTAAATTCAGATTTTTGACATAGCTTTTGTTCTAAATTTTTAGGTAATAAAAGGTTCCTTTAGCAACATAAAAAGAATAAAAACATGTAGATAGTTTGACATATTTTGGGTTCTAGTTGTGTTGATAAAAATTGACGTAGAAATAAAAACAATAAGAATACTAGTTTATGCTTTTTAGAATGTAGGTTCTTTAAGTGCAATGTAGACTTGAATTAGAATTCCCTTAACCCCATAAAAAGCTTATAAAAAATAGTAGTATTTTAGTGTAATTTTGCATTAGTACTTGCATTGTTTTTGTACCATTTCCATGCTACTTTTTTGTATAATTGTTGTGTGACTTTGTTGTTTGTATTTTTGGCCTTATTTTAGGCCTATGTTGTTATACCACTTGTATGCTTCTTTTAGAATCTATCTCATGTTAACATTAGGATTTAGACTTGTATAGACAACTTAGACTAGAATTTAGATATAGTTCCCTATTGCATTCTTTTTCTTTTCAACTTTTAAAAACATTAATAAAAGGAAGATGCGAATCACATTAAGCAAGTGATAGAGAAATGAGTGGGATTCATTCCCTAATCTATTTCTCAATCGCTTAGTGGCATAGAAACGAGTGGGATTCATTCCCTAATCTGTTTCTCGGTCGCTACTTAATGGGAGAGAAACGAGTGGGATTCATTCCCTAATCTGTTTCTCAAACATTAATTAATGGGAGAGAAATGAGTGAGATTCATTCTCTAATCTGTTTCTCAAACATTACATAATGGGATGGAAGCGAGTGGGATTCATTCCCTAATCTGCTTCTCGATCATTATACATTTTTATGTGATTCGAATCGCAGAGTAAATTCCCTTAAAAAATACACAACCAAAAACACTTTAAAACATCTAACAATGGTTCAGACTAAAGCAAAGTAGAGAAAGTGGTGAGTGGCCCGGTATTGGGAACTGTTCACCACTCATCTATCCTAAAAGACACAAACCAATCATTTCTTTTTCTTTTGCCTCGTTGGCACTTAAGGGCAATGTCATTTCCGCTTGTACGCATCCTAGGTCGATCCCTTATGCAAAAGCGCGAACGTTGACTCCGCCCAATTAAAAAACACAAAAACAAACAGAAAATCTTTAGCCGAGCTACGGTAACTCTGATTCCTGAAAAGGATACGTAGGCAGCGGGGTAGGGCCCGTGCGAGTACAATTCTTTCTTTTCCCTACATTTTGCATTCATTTCGCATTTAGACATAGACATAGTTATACACCCTTTAGATAGAAACAGACATAGGTGGATACCATCGAGTACGATGGGCGCGAGGGGTGCTAATACCTTCCCCTCGCGTAACCGACTCCCGCACCTAGATTCTCTGGTCGCAAGACCCTGTTCCTTCCTTTGTAGGTTATCCGGTATTCCTTTCCCTTATGGGATAAATATATTGGTGGCGACTCTGTTCATTTTTCGCGAGCGTGCGACAAAGTGCTCGATCGACAAGTGACACAATCATCACTTTCTCATCATATCCCTCCTGCTTCCTGGATCATCGATCAGCTCACGTCAGAGAACGCTCAGCTCAAGAAACAGAAGAAAATGTTAGAACGTGAAGTCGGCTCTTCGTCAAAATTTTAGAGTCCTTTCTCTCAGTTTCTCTGTATTTCCATTTTCAAAGTGTGTAAAAACGGCGTTTTCGCTTAATTAATAAAAGTTTGATGTTTCATAACGTAATTATGGTGTTTCTTTGAAAAATATTAACTTAATTGCATATCATACATCGCTTTAGTCGTACGCACTGACACGAGAATTGTCGCGGATCTAATAGTCACTTTCCTTTCTCCAGAAAGAGAGGAGGAGAAGGAGGTGAACCAAGACTTTCAAGCTGTCTCATCCATACAACACTCGTTCAAGTCGCAAGAAAAGAATGGAAGACTTTGAGCAAGAGAATGGAGAACTCAGAGAAGAGATTAATACTCTCAAGGGTACTGTTGAAAAACTCAATAACATGGTAGAAGCCCTGGTAGTTGCGCAGAATCGACCAACGCCAGAAGAACCGCAAAGGACTGTGGTTTCCGAGATTGTTTCTACTCCTATTCCTCAGTATGCCATGCCACCCAACCGACCTTGGGGCATGCCGTATAACTTTATTCCAGAAGGGTACATACCCCCAGTTTCTGAAGTTCCAAGAGCTACAATGGAGATGCAACCACCGGAGGGTTACAAACCTCTGGAAATTGAAGTTCCAAGAGCAACGGCAATGGGTTTCACACAACAGAATGCTGAGATTCCAAGATCTGCTGTCATGGCTTCTCCACAGCCCATTATGCATACTTTTCCTCCACAGGGCGGACAAGTATATCATCACGCTCCCAGTGAGGACGCTGGCGTGTATGAAAGATTGGACGAGTTCCAGGAACAGTTTCTGCAAATGCAGAAGGAACTCAAGACTCTCCGAGGACAAGATCTATTTGGGAAGAATGCTGCAGACCTCTGTCCGGTTCCAAATGTTAAGATTCCTCACAAATTCAAAGTACCAGATTTCGAGAAGTACAAAGGGAATTCATGCCCACAAAGTCACCTCGTAATGTACGCTCGAAGAATGTCAACTCAGACTGATAATCAACAATTACTCATTCATTATTTTCAAGACAGCCTGACTGGTGCTGCACTCAAATGGTACATGAACTTGGACAGTTCAGAGATTCGTGCTTTTTGAGACCTCGGAGAGGCCTTCGTCAAACAGTATAAGTACAATCTGGATATGGCTCCCGACAGAGATCAACTCCGGGCAATGACTCAAAATGATAGGGAAAGCTTCAAGGAATACGCTCAAAGATGGCGTGAAGTTGCTGCTCAAATTTGTCCACCACTTGAAGAGAAAGAAATGACAAAAATCTATCTCAAAACTTTGAGTCCATTTTACTACGGACGAATGGTTGCAAGTGCACCAAGTGACTTTACCGAGATGGTAAACATGGGTGTACGTTTAGAAGAAGCAGTTCGAGAAGGACGCTTGAACAAAGAACCAGAATCTTCTATTGGTCCAAGGATGTATGGAAGTTCTTTCCAGAAGAAAAAGGATCAAGATGTCAGCAATGTCTTGCACAAAATCAAGAAGAAATTCCAACCTCAAGTTGCAGCAATAACTCCGGTTGTTAACTCAACGACAGCTTATCAACCTCAGGTCTCGCAACAACAAATTCAACAAAGGTCGCAACAACCTCAGCAGCAGGTTCGACCTCCAAATTACAACAATCGGGCTCCAAGGTATCTTGCCTTTGACCCAGTACCAATGCCGTATGTGGAATTGTTTCCAACATTACTGGCAAAAGGACTCATTCAGACAAGGAGTCCTCCAAATCCTACAAACAGTTCCTCACCATGGTATAAGGCTGACCAATCTTGTCCCTATCATCAGGGGGCACCAGGTCACAATATTGAGAATTGTTTCCCTTTCAAGATTGACGTCCAACGATTAGTGAAGAGCGGAATGCTATCCTTCAAAGATACTAGTCCAAACGTCCAAGCAAATCCTTTGCCGCAGCATAAAGAAGCTTTAGTGAATTGGATAGATCAACACCCTAACGTCATTCAAATCTACGACATTCGTCAGATAGGGGAAAATCTTGTCAAGTTGCACGCTAAACAAGCTGGGTACGGCCATGTACCAACTCACAACTACTTCACATGCGATATTTGTCCAAAGAATAATCAAGGATGTGCCATAGTTCAAGCTGCATTACAAGAACAAATGGACTTAGGATGGATTCAACATATCCGAGTCAGGACTGAACATGACATCAACATGGTTCAAGGATGTCCAGGAGAATACAAAATCTACAAAGTTGAAGATCTTGAAGGATCGGTAGTCAGGTTCCATAAAAATTTAAATGGACTTGCCTACTTTGGAACAGATTTTCATCCTTACAGTAGGTGCAGAATCTGTCGAAGAAATTCACAAGGTTGTTTGCGCGTTCGCAACGACATCCAGAAACTGATGGATGATAATACCATTACAGTTCTTGCCAACAGGGAAGATGACGAAGTCTTTACCATATCTCCTCAAATTAATCAAGTTGAACCAATGCAAGTTAAGTATGATAGCAGGAAGACAGCAATTGCTCCGTTAGTCATCTACTTACCAGGTCCTGTACCGTATGAGTCCAGCAAGGCTATACCATATAAGTACAATGCTACATACATTGAAAATGGTAAGGAAATACCATTACCGTCTGTTGTCAACATTGCTGATGTTAGTCGAGTCACCAGAAGTGGACGAGTCTTCAACAAAACAACAGAAAATGTGGAGAAACCTTCGGAGGAAGTACCACATAGGCAAGACAATCATCCGACCAATGCTGTTCAAGCGAAAGAAAATGATGAGATCTTAAAGTTAATCCAGAGGAGTGAATACAACATTGTAGATCAATTACTACATACTCCGTCTAGGATATCTGTTCTCTCCCTGCTATTGAGTTCTGAAGCTCATAGGGAAGCTCTACAGAAAGTTTTGGAACAAGCTTTTGTAGAACCTGGCGTTACAATAAGCCAATTCAACAATATCGTTGCCAACATCTCCGCCGGAACTAACCTAAGTTTCTGTGACGAAGATCTTCCTGAAGAAGGAGTAGACCACAATCTTCCACTTCACATCTCAGTTGGCTGCATGGGTGATGTACTCACAGGAGTCCTAATAGACAACGGATCCTCTCTCAACGTCATGCCGAAATCAACATTGTCAAGATTATCTTTCGAAGATTACCCTCTAAGAAAAAGTCATGTCATCGTCAAAGCATTTGATGGATCAAGGAAGTCAGTTTTTGGAGAGGTAGATCTTCCCATAACTATTGGACCTCAGACGTTCAAAATCACTTTCCAAGTTATGGATATTCCAGCACAATACAGTTGTTTGCTAGGTCGCCCATGGATTCATGAGGCTGGGGCAATTACTTCAACACTTCATCAGAAACTGAAGTTCATAAGAAATGACAAATTGGTAACCGTATGTGGAGAACGAGCTCTGATCGTCAGCAACCTGTCATCATTCTCCGACATAGAACCAAAAGAAGTTGTTGGAACTAAATTCCAAGCACTTTCCTTGGACAAACGAAAGGAGAAAGCAGCGTCTATTTATTCCTACAAAGATGCAATCCAAGTTGTAAAGGATGGCACTACCAGTGGTTGGGGGCACATTAATATTACTACCAACAACAAGAACAGAACAGGAGTTGGATTCTTTCCAACATCATCAAAGACTATTCCAGGAATTGAGGTAGTTCTCCCAATTAAAGAAACTTTCTGCAGTGGAGGTTTTCTTCAACCTGTTCAACAAACAGTCAATACCATCGGTACGGAATACACCGATGAAGAGGAATGGCTATCCTATCTTAACAAAGCAGGATACATAGCCCTATCAGAGTCTGATTCACCTTGCTGTTATCCGACTAAAGGATCTGAAAGTAAGACTCAACCAAGCAGTGATGAAGTTACTAACAGCTTCGCCACCAGAAGTCATGGTTCATCAGAAGAAGTTCCTCCTATCCCCGAAGAAACTTGGGATACATTAGGAGAACCAAGCGGAAAATTCGACTACATGGTGAAATACTCCGCTCCTGAAAGTTCAAGAATCTCTCTTGAAGATATTGTTCCAACTGGATGGAACAGTGATTTTGAGTACCTCTCTCAGCCAAAAGAGTTGTATAACCCTTGCTATTCATCATCATTGACTGGTGAAATCATCATTGAGGATTATATCCCCAAGTCACCTTCCGAGGCTACGGATCTAGAGTTCACATATCTAGTCAATGCCATCTTGGGAGAAGAGCAAGACCAAAATACAGAAGAGGATGATCTCAAAAGTGTCTCCGACAACGAGTCTCTCCATTCAGAAGATTGGAAGTTTCCTCAAAAGAAAAACCGACATACTCTACTTGGAAATGGGTATGCTCACACCGCTCAGTCTGCTGAAGTAGAAGAAGATCGTCTGAGTGTTGCAAAGACAATGGTTGGTAAATCAAGACCTACCATAGGCCAGCTTAAGCCTAAGGTTCCAGATTACTTAGTGCACAATGGGGTTCGCCACTACTGGACAGCTGTTGAAGTTTCAACTGTTGTTCGCACTCCTAAGTAGGAACTTTCACCGTTATTTTATCCTCTCACCATAGCCCAGGGTGAAGAGATGTTTCATAGGGCTTTGCATTTTACTATTTTTTAGGAAAATGTCCCTCTTTGCTTCGCCCAAAGCAATAGAGTTTTGTTTTATAGGGTCTTTGTTTCAAGAAATGACTGTCGATAAATAAAAATGTCATTCTGTTCCTTCGTTTAGTTTTTCCTTTTCTCTTTTTCGGAAATTGGTATTCCTAAAAAACACCCTTAAAAAAAACATCAAAAATTCCATTAACTGCATACACCGAGTCTTCCCTCGTTGTCTAAATAAAACTTATCACACATATGCAGATTAATCATAAAATACCCCGTTGAAACGTGCGATCGTATGACTTCTCCAAGCTTTGAGTTTCCTGTATTCGAGGCAGAGGAAGAAGAAGACGAAGAAATATCAAAGGAAATTTCACGATTACTTCAACAAAAGGAAGAGGCCATTCAGCCATACAATGAGCCTCTAGAGATCATTAACCTTGGTTCCGATGGAAACAGAAAAGAGGTTAAGATTGGAGCTTCGCTCAGTTCAGAGATCAGAGAGAGTTTGATACAACTGCTCAAAGAATTCTCAGATGTCTTCGCTTGGTCTTATCAAGATATGCCAGGGTTAGATACCAGTATAGTGGAGCATCACTTGCCATTAAAAGCAGAATGCCCTCCGGTCAAGCAAAAATTAAGAAGAACTCATCCGGAGATGGCCAGGAAAATCAAAGAGGAAGTTCAAAAGCAGATCAACGCAGGTTTCCTCGTCACTTCAGAATACCCTCAGTTGTTAGCTAACATTGTTCCCGTTCCTAAGAAAGACGGAAAAGTCCGCATGTGCGTCGACTACAGAGATTTGAACAAAGCTAGCCCTAAGGATGATTTTCCTTTACCACATATTGATATGTTGGTAGACAGTACAGCAAAATCCAAAGTTTTCTCGTTCATGGACGGATTTTCAGGATACAACCAAATCAAAATGGCACCTAAAGACATGGAGAAAACAACTTTCATCACCCCCTAGGGCACGTTCTGCTATCGTGTTATGCCTTTTGGACTAAAGAACGCAGGGGCAACTTATCAAAGGGCCATGACTACGCTTTTCCACGACATGATGCATAAAGAAGCAGAAGTACTCATGAGAGAAATACATGAAGTTTCCTTTGGTACTCACACCAATGGACATACCATGACAAGGAAAATACTGAGAGCAGGATATTATTGGCTGACGATGGAGTCAGATTGCTACCAGTACGCAAAGAGGTGTCACAAATGTCAGATCTACGCCGATAGAATTCATGTGCCACCATCTCTTCTCAACATACTCTCTTCCCCTTGGCCTTTCTCCTTGTGGGGAATCGACATGATTGGAATGATTGAGCCAAAAGCGTCCAACGGACATCGCTTCATCTTGGTAGCTATAGACTATTTCACCAAATGGGTTGAAGCAGCTTCATATTCAAACGTTACAAGACAAGTTGTCGTCAGGTTTATCAAGAATCACATCATCTGTCGCTACGGCATTCCTAGCAAGATAATCACTGACAATGGGTCAAATTTGAATAACAAAATGATGAAGGAGCTTTGTGAAGAATTCAAGATTGAGCATCACAACTCATCTCCTTACAGACCAAAGATGAACGGAGCTGTAGAAGCAGCTAACAAAAACATCAAGAAAATCGTTCAGAAGATGGTCATTACTTACAAAGATTGGCATGAAATGCTCCCGTATGCTCTTCATGGTTACCGTACATCAGTACGTACTTCGACTGGAGCAACTCCTTTCTCCCTTGTATATGGCATGGAGGCAGTCCTACCTATAGAGGTTGAGATCCCATCAATGAGAGTCTTGATGGAGGCGAAATTAACAGAAGCCGAGTGGTGTCAAAGCAGATTCGATGAATTGAACTTAATCGAAGAAAAGCGCATGACAGCTTTATGCCACGGTCAGCTATATCAACAAAGAATGAAGAAAGCTTTCGATAAAAAGGTTCGACCTCACACAATCAAAGAAGGCGACCTCGTACTCAAAAAGATTCAATCTTTTCTCACAGATTCGAGAGGGAAATGGACTCCCAATTATGACGGCCCCTACGTGGTCAAGAGAGCTTTCTCAGGAGGAGCCTTAATACTCACGACTATGAATGGAGAAGAATTCACCCGTCCTGTGAACGTCGACGCAGTCAAGAAATACTTCGCCTAAATAAAAACAAAAGAATAGCTCGCTAAGTTGAAAACTCGCAAAGAGCAGCTTAGGCAAAAAAGAGCGTCTCGGTGAATCGAAAACCCGAAAGGGCGATTCAGGCAAAAGTTAGAGACATAAAAAATAAATAATCAATCCCGGTAAACTTAAAACCCGAAAGGGGTAGTTTACGCAAAAGTTAGGGATATATGGCAAGTAACTGTGTTCAGGACAAACTTGATCATTCAAAAATCCATAGCGGAGTATTCATCAGCAGTAGGTCATCTTCTACGAAGCACGAATACAACGCAACCCGGAGTGGAAGGGAAAGATAACGGTCGTCACGTTTCATCGTAGCCCTTTTCCCAAAAATTACCAATTTCCAACTTTGTAAATACTCCATGGAATCAAGCATTTGGCTGATTACCATTCCATATATAATAATTCGAGCCTTGTGCCTTTCTTTGCAAATCGAGTCTTATTCAGTTTCTTGAAATGCATTTTAAGTTTAAACAGTCATTTTCTTGAAACAAATGTTTTCATAAAATAAAATGAATTTACTTGCAAAAATAAAGGTGAAATTTCTTTCTAAGGTTTACAAACAATAGGAAGAATGCAAATAGTTGCTCCGAGAACGGTTGAGACTCCGGGAACCAAGATTTCCCCATGAGGTCGCTTTGCGAACATCTCCCGATGACGGATCTTCACTTCAATTCATATTACTCACTTCGGACAGCGGACAACTGATAACTAGGTATTCCCAACAGAGTTCGAACTACAAGAAGAAGACATCTTCTGATCAACAAGATTCAAGTCGTATCATAGGATTTTACATCCGCGACAATTCTATTCACATTCACTTTGCATTTCATAAATCATCGTAGTATTCATGCATTTTGTCTCACACCGTATTTGCGTAATTAGCATAGTCTAGTCAGGTTTTGATCGTGTTAATACCCAAATTACTTGGACATATACTCGAGATTCCCCTGCAAAGTTGTGAAAGGGTTTTTCTTCTTCATGAAGAAGGTTCATACACCCAAATTCCCCAAGCAAGTCAACAAATGGTAGTCTCCCTCAAAGAGATAGTTTGTTCACTTTTGAATTTCCTCATCCGAGATTCTCCCGCAGAGTGACACTCGACAGTCTTCTTCGGATGAGATAGTCTATTTCGCATTTTGGAATTCCCCACAGGGTCGATGAGCGTTTCTCTTCTCCAAGAAGTGTGGATTCCCCGACATAATTGACAAGTGGTAGTTTTTCCTCCTGGAAAACAGTTTGGTATTTCCCCAGCAGGGTCAAGAGATGCCACTTTTCGTCAAAGAAAATAATTTGGAATCTCCCCAGCAGATCGACAAATGATCCCCAGCGGAGTCAGTGAATGGCAGTCTCTTTCAGCAAAAGACAGTTCACTCACTTTTTCGGACAAAAATAACGAATGGCAGCCTTCTTCATGAAGACAGTTCGTTTCGCTTAAAGATTCCTCAACAAAGTCAGCTAATGGCAGTCTCTTTCGACAGAAGACAGTTTGCTCACTTTCTTTCACGGCAGGGTCAACAAATGGCAGTCTCTCCCAGTAGAAGACAGTTTGTTCCCCTAGCAATTGGCAAATGGCAGTCTTTCCCCAAGGAAAGACAGTTTGTCTGTTAAACATTCAAGAGATCGACAAATGGCAGTTTCTTTAAACAGTTTGTCTGTTTCTGGGATGTTTCATCCCCTTCAAAGTCGACAAATGGCGGTTTCTCCTCTTAGGAAAACAGTTTGTTGGTTCCCTGGCACAAGTCGATGAATGTTGGTTTTCACCCAGAAAACAGTTCGTCTGCTTTCAAACAAAGTCATTAGCCCCTTAAAAGATCATGAGGCCATATGACATTCTTTCAAGACGTCAAGTCAAAAGGGAAGATGGTGAAGTTTCTTTATTACCATCAAATGGCGTCTCATCTCCAAGTTCTGATGAGAAGTTTGATGAGGAAACAAACCTTTGAAGTTTCTTTATTACCATCAAATGGCGTCTCATCTCCAAGTGCAGATGAGAAGTTTGATGAGTAAACAAACCTTTGAAGTTTCTTTATTACCATCAAATGGCGTCTCATCTCCAAGTGTTGATGAGAAGTTTGATGAGGAAACAAACCTTTGAAGTTTCTTTATTACCATCAAATGGCGTCTCCTCTCCAAGTGCTAATGAGAAGTTTGATGAGGAAACAAACCTTTGAAGTTTCTTTATTACCATCAAATGGCGTCTCATCTCCAAGTGCTGATGAGAAGTTTGATGAGGAAACAAACCTTTGGAAAATTTCTCTTTATCTGAGATATCGTCCAAATCACAACTTAGACCAGTTTCGAGATGCAGACATCCGAAACAAGGGGAGGTTGCTTGCCTTTTTCTAAGTATCAACACTTAGTTAAAGAAGATGGATTGCGCATCCTACATTGCCATCCATTCACCAGAATCCACATAACGTATTCTGGGCAAGTCAATGCAATCGAGGTCGTTACTGAGCAAGAGTTGGTTCAACAAAGAAGTTCCCCCATAGACGCCCTTAAGAGGTATCTATTTATAAAGGGGTTCGTCTTAGAACACAATGAGGCTTTTAAAGACACTTTGCAGAGACTCATGGATCAAGGATTGATTCAGCTGAAGGAACATTCTGAGGAAGAGTATGTGGCTATGATGGATAGGAACGAGCCGTTGACCATACCCAGTCAAGGGGCAAGAAAGCCGTTAATCATCCCCTGTGCGAGACCACCATTGATGATACCAACGCAAGAGCATACTAGAATAATCCCAATCAAGGATCCATATCCTTTGGACAAAATGAAAGCGGTGCCTCGGGAGTACAACTCTGGTACCAATCCTGCGGTGTCAAGTATTTTGGGACCTGAAGGCATGACCCGTAGTGGTCGTATATTCAAAACTGCACAAGCGCAACCCATGTCTAATGAAAACTCGACGCAGTCTGATGATCAAGACGTCGTGAGACCAAATAACGAGGCTGAGCCCAAGGATAAAGAAGCTAGCAATAAGGATGCTGAAGAGTTTCTTGCTTTGATCAAGAAAAGCGACTATAGGGTGGTGGATCAGTTACATCAGACACCTTCTAAGATATCACTCTTATCATTGCTGATACACTCCGAGAGGCATCGAGACGCCCTGATGAAGATTTTAAATGCTGCCCATGTAACTAAAGACATCACAGTCAATCAGTTTGACGGAATGGTGGCTAATCTAACTGCTGGGGCATGCTTGGGCTTCAGTGATCATGAGTTACCTCCACAGGGAAGGGCGCACAATAAAGCCTTACATATCTCTATACAATGTGGAAAGGCTCATCTGGCTAGAGTTCTGATTGACACAGGTTCATCACTAAACGTGATGCCAAAGGCTACACTGGATAAAATAGCTTTGGAGGGTCTTGTGGTTAGACCAAGTCGTCTGGTGGTTAAAGCATTTGACGGATCACAGAGTCTGGTGTTTGGAGAAGTAGACCTTCCTGTTATAATTGGCCCTCATACCTTCTGCATCAATTTCCAAGTGATGGAGATTGAACCAGCTTATATCTGCCTACTAGGGCGTCCTTGGATTCACGCAGCTGGGGCAGTCACCTCCACCCTCCATCAGAAAATAAATTTTGTGGATGGAAATTCTATAGTGACCGTTAATGGAGAGGAAGACATATTCGTCAGCAACCTAGATTCGTACAGATACATTGAGGTCGGAGAAGGGGCACTGGAGACTGCATTCCAGGCATTGGAGATTGCAACTGCTGTCACACTACCTGTGGAGAAAGTGCGAAGGGCGGTAACATCCTGGAGAGATCTACAAGACTTGAATGTAGAAGGCTGGGGCAAAGTACTGGAGATCTTAGAGAAGAAGGATCGCCTAGGGCTGGGATACCAACCATCAAAGGTCACAAGCACTGTGAAAGAGGAGCGACAATTCCCCCCGATTACGCAGACTTTCATAACAGGAGTGTCATACCCTAATTTTTGACCCCTTGAGATGACATATCTTCAGGATTTTCATCAGGTCAAAGCAAGTACCCAGAGCAGTCACTTCTTCATCTGGCATTTAATCAAGGATGTTCAAAGACAAGAAAACTCAGGCAAAGGATCAATCAATAGAAGGATTGGTCTCTAACACAATCATAGGACTCAAAAGCTTCACTTTTTCACCTATGATTGATTAGACACCCAGTCATCTAAGTACATGTTTACTCAGGTCACCAGACTAGGGTTTTTGAGCCTATCAAGGACTGAAATCAGGGATCACCTTTGGGAAACCCTAAAAAGCTCCAGGACATCTATTAAAGACTTCAATCATCTTCAAATGATCCATACAATAAGATCCACTGGACATCACACCTCAATTCAAGATCCACAGTCACCAATTTCATCTGGTCGACAATTAGGGTTCTTAACCTAATTCATCTGGATAGTTGACTTTTAATCAGGGCATGGATCCAAAACTCAAGACATGATTCAAGAATCTCTACTACCTCAATATAACCCATTTACATCACTCATTTGAGGGGAAGATCTTAATTCCACACAAAAGTCCAAAATCTCACTTTATCTGGAAAAAGTCAACTGTATGGGATCACCTTTGACTTTTAAGATTTTTGGTCAAACCATGACTTTCAAAGATCAATATCATCAATATATGGATATTAAAGTCATTTGACCAAAGAAATTCAAGAAGAATCATCAAGGAGCAAAAAGTCGGGAATTAGGGTTTTTGAGGGCATTGTGGGAACTCAAAATTTCACCTACACAACTCAAAAAACTTTCAACATGAAAGTTGTAGATCTTGCAAAATAAAACAACATCTTACATAGCAACTTTTTTCAAAAGATCAACCATTTAAGAGATTTGGAAATTTTGAAGTTTTAGGTCATAAAGACTTAGAAAATTTTCTAAGTGTTTTAACCTAGTTTTCTTCCAACTTTGGCCTCATTTTTCACAAATTTGCCAAAGGATTCTGAAGAAACCATAAAATAATGATTTGAAGTAGATGTTTAGGGCTTTCCAAATTGTGTTCAACCTTCTCCAAATTCATTTTGAGCTAAGAGTTATGCTTGTTCAAAGTTGGCCTCATGAAGTGAAATTATAGGTCATGCCTCATTTTTGAACTTTGAAATTTTGTGCACATGACCTCACTTATGGATGCTACACGACCCATAACACATCTGAAAACATGCCATGCATTCATTTTCACCATAGCATAAGAATTGAGGAAGATTCCCAAAACAAGAACATGTGATTATGTAATGATTACATTTGGGAATTTATGGCAAATTGATGAATCACCCAAGGAATCTTCTCACCGACCAATTAGAGCTCATTTCTGTCTCAGAATTGTCCCCTAAGATCAAGCAAAATCGAGGGCTAGGGGATTGATCAAATGGAATCAAAATTCTCATCATTGCATAAGAGATATTTGCAAACTTACT
This sequence comes from Vicia villosa, assembly GCF_029867415.1. Lineage (NCBI taxonomy): Eukaryota > Viridiplantae > Streptophyta > Magnoliopsida > Fabales > Fabaceae > Vicia > Vicia villosa. Next base: position 311,679 of record NW_026705640.1, on the reverse strand, counting down.
TCATGGCCAAGAAAACCAAATCAACCTCACTAAGCAAGCTCACTCCTCTACAACTATACTGAACCATTTGCCTATAAATAGGAGAGCATACCTCAGTAGAAAAACACACCAAAGCAACAGAATTCTTGCTTTCTCTTTTCTTTCTTCATACTTAGTTTTTTCAAAGGTCCTTTGGCAAGAAGACTCGGATTCTTCAAACCAAAGCTCTCTCTTTGAAAGTAAGTATTCAAACACATTGAGGGAGGCATTTAGAGGTGATCCAAACCTCTGGAACACTTCTGGGCGTGGAGAATCATCATCTTCACCTCTCATTTGGAGCACTTGCAGTTGGAGGACCACAGAACAATTCAGGAGGTTCCAAGCAAGGTTAAGCATCCAGGCACATTCCTTAGAGTATAGTGAAGCTATTCAGATGGTCGCAGCTCATCTGTAACTGCAGTTTCATCATCCTCCATGTTCACTTGAAGCTCAAATCGAAGGAGTCGAGTAGAGCAATTCAGAAAGTTTGAGGTCACAACAAGCATCCAGTTAGCATCACTGAGTCCCAAGGAAGCTTTTAGGATCATTCATACAAACCCAGGTGCTCTCCAACATCCTCACGATCTTCATTTTCAGAGGTAAGTTTCTCAACTCCACCTCTTTAATTCATGTACCTTTCTGGATAAAACTCAACACCATTCTATTCAGCATCATAAGAGGATTAAAAACCCTCTATCATCAGTCATTTATGCTTCAGTATAGCCATTTAATTTAATTTTCAAATTTTAGGGTTCTTCACGTATTTTAGATAATTCAGTAGATGTAGTTAATATAAATTCATATTAGTTACATATCTGGAATCGTGAGTGAATTTAGAGCAAGTTTGGTCTTTACATCTTTGCGAATGGTTGAGAGTTGAGAGAGTTCAGAAATTCAAAATTTGAGAGCTTGAGGAAGAAGATGACAATGGTGGTGGCGCGCAAATTTCAAATCCCAGGGCATGAGTTTATTTTATATTTAATGATATGCGTTTCATAAACGAATGAATAACTTGCCCCAGTGGCCACACATGCGCTCTTAGTCTCCTCATGCCCAAGGTCTGGGGTTCGAATCCCCCTCGCCTCAGACCTTTTGATTTTATTTTCTTTTTTTTGCTTCTATACACTTGAACACTATATGAATTGCATTGAAGCCAGCTTACTATCACCACACGCGCGTTGGCTCAGTGGTGTTGGTTTTGGGTGTGTGACCTAGAGGGCGTGTGTTCAAACCTTGGAGGAGACAAAACCATTTTTTTTACCACTAATTCCCTTCATTTTTTTCTCACAACTTCACACAATTAATTCACCTATCAAATTAAATCATTTTCACTTCATTTTTCACACACTTGTTATTTAATATACCTATTTTATGAATAATCAAAAAAATCACAAAAAAATATTATTTATTTCATATATTTTAATTAGGTTTAAAATAGTATGTTTTAAGTGTTTTCTTAAATACTTTAAATATATATATTTTCATTTTGTTTTAATCTAATTATCTTGTAAATAATTTTATTATAAAACCCTAATTATTTAGGTCTTATTTAGGTATAGATTTTATCTTTACCTTAACTAAGCTGACTTTTGTCAATTTTCAAAACCGTATTTACAAAATCCTCTTTCTGTTTTCAAAATATTCTTCTGGTATTTGAAGGGCATTATTCCCGGTGAAACTCTTCAGATACCTATGTGACCTTTGTCCATCTTCACTTCTTCTGTTTTCAAAACCCTTAACTATTTATCATATATATTCAACTGTTATCCATCAATTGCTGTTAAGGCTTTGTACATACTTCTTCAAAGGCCTCCACTCCATCCAGGTTAGGCTTTACAAGCTTTCAATTTACAGTCTTTATTTAAATTACTGTCAAATATAAACTGTGCATATGTTTGTTTAGAACTATGTTTGAGTGTAAACCCTAGGACAGTTAAACTATATATATATTATAGGAATATGACCTAGGATTGAGAATGTCTTCCCGGTGAAGGCTCTTTCCTAATTAGAGATCTGTAGTTCAAACCCCCAAGATGAATTATTCCCGGTGAAACATCTTCGCAAAAACCTTAGAATCCAAAAAAATAGGACACATCCACCAAAAGAGGAATTATTCCCGGTGAAACCTCTTACCCATTTGCTTAGAGCCAAAATAAGTTCAAAACTACATAGCTTTCTCTTGTGCTATAACAAGGACCCTCGATTAGCCTCCTCTTGGGCTTTGTACAAGGACCCACAGGCTTCTTAAAAGCATTTCCAGCTTCCTCTTGAGCTTGTATACAAGGACCCATCCGGTTTCTTATAAACATAGGAACAGGTCTTTAGTCACCTTTTAACATACCCTGGTGAGTTTCTTCCAATTTAAACCAGACTTTAAACAAGCTAAGTTTGTCTCAATTTTACATTGAGTACACCTTTTGGAATGAGAGACATGGACAGTCTCTGTCACCCTTATCTTCATCAATTTTCCTTAGCAGAGTCTAGGATCCATGTTTGCTTATCCTCAGCAAGTGTCAGCCTTCATCTTGGGCTTTAAACAAGAAGTCTCCACTAGATAATCTTTCTGCCAATCATCTTAATAAAAACCCCTGGAAAGGGTTAGCCTCCACACATTCCTTCATTTTAACAAAAAACCCCTGGAAAGGGTTAGCCTCCACACATTCCTTCATTTTAACAAAAAACCCCTGAAAAGGGTTAGCCTCCAAATCATTCTTTCATCTTAATAAAAACCCCTGGAAAGGGTTAGCCTCCACACATTCCTTCATTTTAACAAAAAACCCCTGGAAAGGGTTAGCCTCCACACATTCTTTCATCTTAACAAAAACCCCTGGAAAGGGTTAGCCTCCAAAGTCAATTAATAAAAACCTGTTTAAAAGAATAAAACCCCTGGAAAGGGTTAGCCTCCAAAATCACTTCTTCAAAAACCAAAGATTCATTTCTCTTAGGAGATAATTTCCCCAAAAGAGTCAAAACCCCTGGAAAGGGTCAGCCTCCAAAAACATGACAAAAATCAGTCTTTTAAACAGACAATTTCACCAGCTGAGTCAAAATCCCTGGAAAGGGTTAGCTTCCAAAAAATCAGTCTTTTAATAAATAAATCTTTCAGTAGAATCAAAACCAACAAAAAACAGTTAGCCTCAACCTTGGGCTTCATACAAGGCACCAAAAAACAATAAATTCCCCTGTTAATAGTCAGCCTCAACCTTGGGCATTGTACAAGGCAGATAATAGAGTCTCCCCCAGTGAGTCCTTCATTGTTCAGTAGCCACAACCTTGGGCTTTGTACAAGGCAGATAAACCATATGTCGTGTGTCAAAGATTCCTAACATCTAGGATCTTTTCCCATAAGAGTCATCCATACTCAGTTTATTTAAGAGTCCGCCACAACCTTGGGCTTTGTACAAGGCAGAAAATAATATTTTTTCTAGCTAGAGTCAGCCTCAATTCTAGGCTTTGTACAGAACACCAAATAAAACCCATCAAAATAGATTTTCCCTAAGTAGAGTCAGCCTCAATTCTGGGCTTTGTACAGAACACAAAAATCCTTTGTAAATTAATCCCCAGTGGAGTTTTCTCCCAGAGTCATAATAATAATCAATCAATCAAAAAGCCTCAAGCTTGGGCCTCAAACAAGCCAGTTAAAAATCAAATCTTTTATACAGTAGATAGACATAGCTTATCTCTATAGAGAGATCTTTCCTCTATCTCATCACATTCAAACAAACAAACATTACATTTCATTTTAATCAAGTCTCCCATTTAGGATTTTGAAAGGCATGAGCTGGCAGTAAAACCCAGACATGTGGTAACTTTCCCTAATTTGGACGAGCATCTTTCTTTCATTTAAGAGATACTAGCATACTTGCAAACACACAAGTAAGGTCACTCTCTTAATGAAATGAATTCAGTTATTCTGTCACTCTTTTAATGTTTGTGGTGGAATAGTAGAAATACCTCTCTATAAAGATGACTTCATGTCTCTTTACTGTAAACAGAGATTTAATTCAAGCTTCAACCTTGAGCTTCAAGCAAGGCACCCAAAAATAATTAATTTCCCTAATTAGTTCCCCGAACTACATTAAGCTCTGACTTCCATTAGGGATATGTAGGCATGAGGTTCACAAGGAATCTCAGCGAGCTAATAAAATACCAAAAATAGTCAGTCTGTCTGTTTGTCTTTCTTTTATTCAATTCAATTCCTTCTCCTAATACAAAGGAGAAACTTTCCCAATAATCATTAGCAGCACAAACACAAATGACACAGAGAAGGTTCCTGTAGAGTACTACAGATATGTAGGGTGTTTAAACACTTCCCTATGTATAACCGACCCCCCTGACTCCAGAATTTCTAGTCTAGGTGAATCCCCACACTTAGCAAACTCCTAGGGTTTAGTTGAGATCTTTTTTCCCCTTTCCTACTCGTAGGACAAATAAGAAAGTTCGTGTGATATCGTAGGAAGAACTGAAATAAAATTCATCCCACCACGGGCGCATTCTCCTTCCAAATTTCGCGTGAAGGGTCTAGCGTGCCGTCCTCCCAAGTGAAACGGGGAGGTAAAAAAAAACGACAACCACAAGGAGGATATGAACATGTGGCTATGGTATCCAACAAGGATTCTAAGGAAGGAACGTCCAACTTCATCCGAGAGGTCAGACCAGGAGAACAGCTTCAGAATTGGACAAGCCTGGAGATACCGGAGATAGTTTTTGTTTCAAAGTAATTTGCTTTTGTATGTTTTATTTCCCTTTCAAATAAAGAAAAACAATAACGCTCATGCCTCGCCCGAAGCATAGAGTTGGTTTGTAAGGGCCCCATTTATTTCCAAGTTTAAAAGTTTATTAATAAAATTGTCTTTGCATTTGGTATTGAAAACATTGTCTTTTCCCGCATTTATTTTCCTTTCAAAATGACAAATAAATTTCTTGCACAAAAAGCACGTTCATATCTGCATACTAAAAACAAAACATAAAACGTGTGCAGATCACCTTCTAACACTACCGATAATAACACTGCTGAAACTCTGTACAAACTCGAGGCTCTCACTAATCAGTCCGAAGAAGGGGATGAGGAAGACGATGAACTTCCGGAGGAGTTGTCAAGGTTAATGGACAAGGAATCCAAAAGCATGCTCCCTCCTCAAGAGGCCATTGAAACCATAAATTTGGGTACAGACGAAGAACCCAAGAACATCAAGATTGGGGCAACGCTGAACGAGGACGTAAAAGTGATGCTAATCAAACTCCTCCACGAGTATGCAGAGATATTTGCTTGGTCATACCGTGACATGCCGGGGTTGGATACTGATATTGTTGTGCATAGGTTACCACTCAAAGAAGGATGTGCACCTGTCAGGCAAAAGCGCAGAAGAGTTTGACCGGATATGGATAGTAAAATCAGGGAAGAAGTGCTCAAACAGTTCGACGCCGGGTTTCTTGCTGTAGTTGACTATCCACCATGGATTGCCAACATAGTGCCAGTTCCTAAGAAAGACGGGAAGGTACGCATGTGTGTGGATTACAGGGACCTGAACAAAGCAAGTCCAAAAGACGATTTTCCACTACCACACATAGATGTCTTGGTGGACAATACAGCACAAGCTTCGGTGTTTTCCTTTATGGATGGGTTCTCCGGGTATAATCAGATCAAAATGGCCCCCGAGGATATGGAGAAGACAACCTTCATGACATCCTGGGGTACCTTCTGTTACAAGGTAATGCCTTTCGGATTGCGAAATGTAGGAGCAACGTACCAAAGAGCCATGGTCACACTGTTCCATGACATGATTCACAAGGAGGTCGAAGTATATGTAGACGATATGATCGCCAAGTCTTGCACAGAAGAAGAACATATCACACACCTGCATAAGTTGTTCGAGCGTTTAAAGAAGTTCAAGCTGAGGTTACACCCGAACAAGTGTACATTCGGCGTAAGGTCAGGAAAGCTATTGGGATTCATTGTGAGCCAACGAGGCATAGAGGTTGATCCCGACAAAGTAAAAGCAATACAAGCAATGCCTGTTCCAAAAACAGAAAAAGAGGTTCGTGGGTTCTTGGGTCGGTTGAATTATATCTCGAGGTTTATTTCACATCTGACGGCTACATGTGAGCCTATATTCAAGCTGCTCAGGAAAGATCAACCCATCAAGTGGAATGACGATTGTCAGGTAGCCTTCGAAACTATAAAAAACTACTTGCAAGAGCCACCGATACTCTTACCTCCTATACCAGGAAGACCACTGATCATGTACCTCACAGTTCTCGAGAGGTCTATGGGGTGCGTACTGGGGCAACAGGATGAAACAGGCAGGAAAGAACACGCTATCTACTATCTAAGCAAGAAATTCACGGATTGCGAGTCTCGATATTCACCATTGGAAAAGACATGTTGTGCCCTAGCATGGGCCTCCAAACGTCTAAGGCAATATATGCTGAACCATTCCACATGGTTGATATCGAGAATGGATCCTTTGAAATACGTGTTCGAAAAGCAGGCTCTCACGGGTAGAATTGCAAGATGGCAAATGTTGCTGTCAGAATACGACATACAATATGTCACTCAAAAGGCGATAAAAGGGAGTGTACTGGCAGAACATCTTGCTCACCAACCCATCGAAGAATATCAGTCTATGAAGTTCAACTTCCCCGATGAAGACATTATGCTGGTAAGAGACTACGAAATACCAGGACCCGACGAAGGACCCGAGTCGGGCTTGGTATGGACACTTACGTTCGATGGCGCTTCAAATGCACTAGGACATGGTATAGGGGCAGTCTTGACATCTCCTGACAATCGCCACCTACCCTTCACTGCAAGACTATGCTTTGACTGCACCAACAACATTGCAGAATATGAAGCATGCATATTGGGGTTAGAAGCGGCAATCGATCTAAGGATTAAACTGCTTGAGGTGTACGGGGATTCAGCACTGGTGATCCACCAAGTCAACAAAGAACGGGATACTCGAGATTCAAAGCTGATCCCATATCGAGACCTTATACTGGAGTTAATGGCTGAGTTTGAGATAATCACTTTTACTCATATCATCAAATGGCTGACGCATTAGCAACACTTTCCTCTATGTTCAAAGTGACCTGGCCAAACCACGAGCCACGGATAACGGTTAGACACTTTGATGAGCCCGCTTATTGCCTCACAATCGAGGAGCAGTCTGACAACAAACCATGGTACCACGATATCAAAAGGTACTTGGAGAAACAAGAATACCCGGAGAACGCCTCTACGATTGACAAAAAGACACTAAGGAGACAGGCAGCTAAGTTCTTCCTGAGCGGAAGTATCCTGTACAAAAGAAATTACGACTCGGTGTTACTAAGGTGTGTGGATAAAAATGAGGCCAATGAGATTATCAGAGAAGTACACGAAGGAACCTTCGGAACTCATGCAAATGGACACTCAATGGCTAGAAAAATACTACGAGCGGGGTATTACTGGTTAACAATTGAAGCTGACTGTTTCCAATATGCAAGAACATGTCACAAGTGCCAGATTTACGCTGACAAAGTGCATGTACCGCCAAATCCGTTGAATGTTCTGAGTTCACCATGGCCGTTTGCAATGTGGGGGATTGACATGATAGGGATGATCGAACCGAAAGCTTCAAATGGTCACCGATTCATATTGGTTGCCATAGATTATTTCACCAAATGGGTTGAAGCTGCCTCTTACACCAACGTGACAAGACAAGTAGTCACTCGGTTCATCAAGCATAACATCATATGTCGGTATGGGGTTCCAAACAGGATTATCACCGACAATGGGTCGAATCTAAACAACAACATGATGAGGGAGCTGTGCAAGGAGTTCAAGATTGAACACCACAATTCTTCACCATACAGGCCTAAAATGAACGGCGCTGTCGAAGCTGCAAATAAAAATATCAAAAAGATAATACAAAAGATGGTGAAAACATACAAGGGTTGGCACGAAATGCTTCCCTTTGCCCTACACGGTTACACAACCTCGGTGCGTACATCCACAGGAGCAACACCATTCTCCCTGGTTTACGGTATGGAAGCATTCCTCCCTATCGAAGTAGAGATTCCTTCATTAAGGGTCCTGGCTGACACAAAGTTAGAAGAATCGGAATGGGTAAAAACTCGTTTCGATCAGCTTAATCTCGTTGAAGAAAAGCGACTGACGGCTTTGTGTCACGGGCAACTCTATCAGAAAAGGATGAAAAAGGCGTTCGATAAAAAGGTGCGTCCTCGAACTTACAAAGAAGGTGATATTGTTCTCAAGAAAATACTATTACCTCGACTTGACGCCCGTGGAAAATGGACACCTAACTACGAAGGTCCTTATATTGTAAAAACGGTGTTCTCAGGAGGAGCGTTAGTTCTCACTACAATGGATGGGGACGAGCTACCGCACCCAATCAATTCTGATGCGGTCAAAAAATATTACGCCTAGCAAAGGCAGGATTATTGATCATAAGCTGAATACAGACTACGAAGGATGGGGATTCGTACAATCATCTACTTCTAAGGTCGAAGGATTACTGGGACCCTTGATAACAAAGGAGCAACGGCAGTATTAATATCATTTCTATTTGTCATTTTCTTTTCTTGCATTTTTGTACACCCGCCAATTTAAGGCAATATCAATAAAAGTTTCTTTTCTTGCATACCGCTTTCTTTCTCATTTCAATACCATTTGCAAAGGTTAAATTATTTTCATAAGCTTTAACTTGGATTTAACGTGAGAAATTTACAAACTTTCAATACAAAAGCAATAGGATAAAACTGCGAAATCTCTGGAAGGCTACATACGCCCTACGCTGCGATCACTCTGATCTAATACAACTCTTTCACAAAGGATAATATCAATGGATCATTCAAATGCAATCCGAGCTAGGATTCAAAAATACTTCAAAAGGGGTTAAAAAAAAAGGGCAATGGGTGATAAGGAGATAAGGTGTTGGGGTTATCATACATACTCATTTACATACATGTAACATTTGCATGTGCAAACATCCATACACATACATTATACAAACAACAGGGGCATATGCATGCGCATAATGCATAAGCATGATGCATACGCATTTACAAAACAAACTTCTATGCAGGTAAGCTTGCCCGAACCAGGGTAAGCAATCCTAATGGTGCAGGTGAATTTGCGATAACACTCGCAAACGAATCTAACGGTGCAGGTGAATTTGCGATAACCCTCGCAGATGATCCTAAATGGTGCAGGTAAAGTTGCTATAAGCATAGCAAATTAGCCTAAATGGTGCAGGTGAGTTTGCTATAAGCATAGCAAATTAGCCTAAATGGTGCAGGTGAGTTTGCTATAAGCATGGCAAATAAGCCTAAATGGTGCAGGTGAAGTTTGCTATAAGCATAGCAAATTAGCCTAAATGGTGCAGGTTAAGTTGCTATAAGCATAGCAAATTAGCCTAAATGGTGCAGGTGAAGTTGCTATAAGCATAGCAAATTATCCCAAATGGTGCAGGTGAAATTGTCCGAACTAGGACAAATGATCCGAATGGTGCAGGTGAGCTTGTCAGAGCTATGACAAGTAATCCTATTGGTGCAGGTGAGCTTGCTAGAGCTATAGCAAGTGATCCTATTGGGGTTCGCAAACTACGGAAACTTACTAGAACTATAGTAAGTGGGGTTCACAAACTGCGAAAGTTTGCTGGCAATACAGTAAGCTAATTACACAACTAACAGCAAGTCCTCGCTATATAAGACTCAGGCTTTAGCAGGACGATTTTCTCACTCACACTCAAGCACGAGGTAAATTTAGGGGTCTTCCATTATTTAATAACTCTTCGATCCGAAAAGCGTGAGACTTGCGTATTCTCACGCCATTCAATCCAAGATAATTAAATAGGGGCAGGTGTCATACCCCAAAATTTACCCGATGTGATTCCCGTTTCAATTTATTAAGGATGTTAAAAATTAGGAGCCATAGGGTCTGATATATCTATTATCAAACTCGCTCTCCTATAAAACTCCTGTATAAATTGGTTTAAAATAAAGAGAGGGTGTAAATAGCAAAAATCTCTAAATTCAATTGGCACTTGGTTTTTTTCTTTCTTCTTTTTTTGTTTCGTAGAAAAAATAGAGGGGTGTCTTGCTAGAAATAGAAAAAAACTTAGGGCCCAATAGGCCCATTTTGCTTATCACAATTTAACCACTTATATTATTATTAATCATAACTTATTAGTATTATTAATCCCTAAATATTAGTTTTAAAATTAATATTGGGGTTATTAAGACTAATCAGGTTTTATTATTAATATTAATATAATTACTTGATACTAATTACTGTTATCAGAATGTTATTATTTAGTTTATTTTAATGATCAATTGATTAATTAAATAAATTAAGTAAATCTAATGTTTTGTTGTGGTTTTTGTCGTTTTGTCATTTTTGAACCATAAGGCAATGCAAAAAAAAAACGTTGGGCCTATCATGCTGGGCCAGATACGGATCATGGAGTGGACCGGGTCAAACCCAACCCGGCCACTGTTCATCATCTTCCCCCACGCGCAAACCCTAGCCTCACCTTCCTCCAGCCGCGCAGCCGCTGCAACATCACCAATAAACCCTAATTCGTTTCCCTTACCCAAGCCCAGCAATTGAACAAATCTCAACCAAAATCAAATCTTAACTTAACAAAATCAAATCAAATTGCTTAACATAATAGAAATCAAATATAATCTTATTAACTCGGAATCAATCAATTACAAATCAACAGACTAAACTAATTGAATCAATCTAAGTTTTCCTAAATTAAAATCTAACCTAAGTCTATAAAAGAAAAAAGAAAAGAGCAGAGGGGGATTCGGACTTTGGTTGGAGGAGAAGCCCTAACGCCGCCGCTTGATCTTCATCTTCGATACCTGCAAGTAGAAAGGAGAAGAAGGGGATTAGATCCGGAGCTTACACGTTCCAGAAAGTGAAGATAAAAGGTAATCCCGATTGAACTTAGCTTAGGGCTTTTAAATGCTTGAATCGATCGCATGCATTTGTATTTGTGTTTGTTTGGATTGAAGGGTTGGGATTTGGTTAAGGTTGGTTTTTCTGGGTTTATAAAGGAGGAATTAGGGGCGGAGAAGATGAAGATCTTCGAAGATCTTCATCTGGGTTGAAGTTCTGGGCAGATGTATGAAGGTTATAGGGTGGGGACGATGAAGATTCATCGGAATCTTCATCGATTTCTGGGGTTCACGGTGGTTCCTCCTGGGTTTTGCGGTGGCCGGTGGTGGTTGAGGTGTTTTTCTGGGTAGTGTTTGAAGAGAGAGGTGAGAGCGTTTAAAGAACAGAGAGAGAAGAGAGAGAAAAAAAGAAAGGAAAAGAGAGGAGGATCGGAGAGGATTCCCTTTTATAATCGTCCCATGCATCACCGGATGATGACAAGTGGCCCTCCCATGGCCACTTGTCTGCGCCATTGAACATGATTCCGTGCGCCATCCATCCCCTATACTCTCTTGTTCAAACGCATGTAGGTCGTATGATGGCCTTGATAAAAAAAACTAGCGCTCCCAGATCTGCAGCGCACCATAAGCCATACGTCCTCATCACACATGATCCCAGCGAACCTTTAATTCTGATGGGCCAGGCCCTTTGTTGTTAACACCCCCTAAACTGCTACCCTTTAATAATATACACCCCTCTGAACAAAGATA